>NC_092105.1:20042337-20197337 GCF_045679555.1 Salvelinus alpinus | reverse complement strand
TGTGGCTACTCTTCCTCTGTATGTGGCTACTGTTCCTCTATGGGTGGCTACTGTTCCTCTGTGGGTGGCTACTCTTCCTCTGTGTGTGGCTACTCTTCCCCTGTGTGTGGCTACTCATCCTCTGTGGGTGGCTACTCTTCCTCTGTGGGTGGCTACTATTCCTCTGTGGGTGGCTACTCTTCCTCTGTGTGTGGCTACTCTTCCTCTGTGGGTGGCTACTCTTCCCCTGTGGGTGGCTATTCTTCCCCTGTGGGTGGCTACTCTTCCTCTGTGGGTGGCTACTGTTCCTCTGTGGGTGGCTACTCTTCCTCTGTGGGTGGCTACTCTTCCTCTGTGTGTGGCTACTCTTCCTCTGTGGGTGGCTACTCTTCCCCTGTGGGTGGCTATTCTTCCTCTGTGGGTGGCTACTCTTCCTCTGTGGGTGGCTACTCTTCCCCTGTGGGTGGCTACTCTTCCCCTGTGGGTGGCTACTCTTCCTCTGTGTGTGGCTACTCTTCCTCTGTGGGTGGCTACTCTTCCTCTGTGGGTGGCTACTCTTCCTCTGTGTGTGGCTACTCTTCCTCTGTGGGTGGCTACTCTTCCCCTGTGGGTGGCTACTCTTCCCCTGTGGGTGGCTATTCTTCCTCTTGGTCTGTTTGGCTGGAGTCTTCTGTGGACTTAGAGTTCTCCAGATTGAGGGCAAATAATTATCTTACGTTATGTATGATTCTTGATATGTGTAAAATCTGTGCTGTGTCTGTCTGTAGTTGACCTGTATCTAACCTGCTTCTTTCTCTCTGCTGCTGTTTGCTGTTGACCCACCTTTGTCTTGTAGTTGTCTCATGCTGTATCCTGTTGTAACAGTAAGTAGTATTGACTGATGTCTGTCTGTCTCTCTCCCTGTCAGAACCGCGAGCTGCAGATCATGAGGAAACTGGACCACTGCAACATTGTACGCCTGCGCTACTTCTTCTACTCCAGCGGAGACAAGGTCCGTTTGCCTCCTTGTCCGTCCATCTGTCTGTCTCTGTCCGTCTGTATGTCTCTTTGTCTGTCTGTCTTTCTGTCCTTCTGTCTGTCACTCTCTCTGTCTGTCTGTCTTGTACAGTGCCTTCGGAAAGTATTCAAACCCCTTGACTTTTTCCACATTTTGTTAGTGTCACGATCGTCTTGAGTGGAAGAAGTGGACCAAGGCGCAGCGTGTGAAAAATACATTCTCTTTTATTTGAGAATAAAGAAAAACACGAAACGAACACTATTATACACCTAAACAAAACAACAAACGATCGTGAAGCTATAAACGTAAGTGCACACACAAGCTACAAACGTACAACATAGACAATTACCCACAAAACCCAAATGCCTATGGCTCCTTAAATATGGCTCTCAGAGACAATAAACCACAGCTGCCTCTAATTGAGAACCAATCTAGGCAGCCATAGACATACAAACACCTAGACAAGACACTGACCCATTAAACGTACAAACCCCTAGACAAACCAAAAAACATACATTCCCCATGTCACACCCTGACCTAACTAAAATAATAATGAAAACAAAGATAACTAAGGCCAGGGTGTGACAGTACCCCCCCCCCCCCCCAAAGGTGCGGACTCCGACCGCACAACCTGACATTGAAGGGGAGGGTCCGGGGTGGGCCTTATTATGGCGGCGGCTCGGGTGCGGGACGTGGCCCCCACTCCACCATTGTCAATACCCGCTTTGGTGGCTCTGGTAGATCCTGGCTGACTGGCGGCTTTGGAAGATCCTGGCTGGCTGGCGACTCTGGCTGCTCATGGCTGGCTGGCGACTCTGGCTGCTCATGGCTGGCTGGCGACTCTGGCTGCTCATGGCTGGCTGGCGACTCTGGCTGCTCATGGCTGGCTGGCGACTCTGGCTGCTCATGGCTGGCTGGCGACTCTGGCTGCTCATGGCTGGCGGACGGCTCTGGCTGATCCTGTCTGGCGGACGGCTCTGGCTGATCCTGTCTGGCGGACGGCTCTGGCTGATCTTGTCTGGCGGACGGCTCTGGCTGATCCTGTCTGGCGGACGGCTCTAGCGGCTCGGGACAGACGGGCAGCTCTGACGGCTCGGGACAGACGGGCAGCTCTGACGGTGCTTGGCAGACGGGCAGCTCAGACGGTGCTTGGCAGACGGGCAGCTCAGACGGTGCTTGGCAGACGGGCAGCTCAGACGGTGCTTGGCAGACGGGCAGCTCAGACGGTGCTTGGCAGACGGGCAGCTCTGACGGTGCTTGGCAGACGGGCAGCTCTGACGGTGCTTGGCAGACGGGCAGCTTTGACGGTGCTTGGCAGACGGGCAGCTCTGACGGTGCTTGGCAGACGGGCAGCTCTGACGGTGCTTGGCAGACGGGCAGCTCTGGCCGGCTGAGGCACACTGTATGCCTGGTGCGTGGTGCCGGAACTGGAGGTACCGGGCTAAGGACACGCACCTTCAGGCTAGTGCGGAGAGAAGGAACAGGGCATACTGGACCCTGGAGACGCACATTAGGCCTAGTGCGTGGTGCCGGCACTGGTGGTACCGGGCTGGGGACACGCACCTCAGGGCTAGTGCGGGGAGAAGGAACAGGGCATACTGGACCCTGGAGACGCACATTAGGCCTAGTGCGTGGTGCCGGCACTGGTGGTACCGGACTGGGGACACGCATCTCAGGGCTAGTGCGGGGAGCAGCAACAGGCCGCACAGGACTCTGGGGACACGCAGGAGGCTTGGTGCGTGGTGTAGGCACTGGTGGTAATGGGCTGGAGACACGCACCATAGGGCTAGTGCGTGGAGGAGGAACAGGGCTCTGGAGACGCACAGGAAGCCTGGTGCGTGGTGTAGGCACTGGTGGTACTGGGCTGGGGCGGGGAGGTGGCGCCGGAAATACCGGACCGTGCAGGCGTACTGGCTCCCTTGAGCACTGAGCCTGGCCAACCTTACCTGGTTGTATGCTCCCCGTCGCCCGACCAGTGCGGGGAGGTGGAATAACCCGCACCGGGCTATGTAGGCGAACCGGGGACACCATGCGTAAGGCTGGTGCCATGTATGCCGGCCCGAGGAGACGCACTGGAGACCAGACGCGTTGAGCCGGCTTCATGGCACCTGGCTCAATGCCCAATTTAGCCCTGCCAGTGCAGGGAGGTGGAATAACCCGCACCGGGCTATGAACACGTACAGGAGACACCATGCGCTCTACTGCGTAACACGGTGTCTGCCCGTACTCTCGCTCTCCACGGTAAGTACAGGGAGTAGGCGCAGGTCTCCTACCTGACTTCGCCACACTCCCTTTTAGCCCCCCCCAATAAATTTTTGGGGCTGACTCATAGGCTTCCTACCGCGTCGTCGTGCTGCCTCCATTCGCCGGTATCCCTCCTCGCACTGCCCCAGAGAATCCCAGGCGGGCTCCGGCATTCTCCCTGGGTCTATCGCCCACCTGTCGATCTCCTCCCACGTAGTGTAGTCCAGTCTTTGCTCCTGTTTCCCTGCTACCTCCTCATACCGCCGCCTCTCGGCTTTAGCTGCCTCCAGCTCTTCACGAGGGCGGCGATATTCTCCAGGTTGAGCCCAAGGTCCCTTTCCATCCAATATCTCCTCCCATGTCCATGAATCATTTATGCGCTGCTCCCGTTGCTGCTTTACACGCTGCTTGGTCCCGTTATGGTGGGTAATTCTGTCACGATCGTCTTGAGTGGAAGAAGTGGACCAAGGCGCAGCGTGTGAAAAATACATTCTCTTTTATTTGAGAATAAAGAAAAAATACGAAACAAACACTAATATACACCTAAACAAAACAACAAACGATCGTGAAGCTATAAACGTAAGTGCACACACAAGCTACAAACGTACAACATAGACAATTACCCACAAAACCCAAATGCCTATGGCTGCCTTAAATATGGCTCTCAATCAGAGACAATAAACCACAGCTGCCTCTAATTGAGAACCAATCTAGGCAGCCATAGACATACAAACACCTAGACAAGACACTGACCCATTAAACGTACAAACCCCTAGACAAACCAAAAAACATACATTCCCCATGTCACACCCTGACCTAACTAAAATAATAATGAAAACAAAGATAACTAAGGCCAGGGTGTGACAGTACCCCCCCCCCCCCCCCCCCCCAAAGGTGCGGACTCTGACCGCACAACCTGACATTGAAGGGGAGGGTCGGGGGTGGGCCTTATTATGGCGGCGGTGCGGGACGTGGCCCCCACTCCACCATTGTCAATACCCGCTTTGGTGGCTCTGGTAGATCCACCAAAGCGGTCACACCCTGGTAGGCCAGGGTGTGACAGTTAGGTTACAGCCTTATTCTAAAATTGATTAAATTGTTTTTCCCCCCTCATCAATCTACACACAATACCCCATAATGACAATGCAAAAACAGGTTTTTAGACATTTTTGCTAATTTATGAAAAAAATGAACTGAAATATAATATTTACATAAGTATTCAGACCATTTACTCCGTACTTTGTTAAAGCACCTTTGGCAGTGATTACAGCCTTGAGTCTTCTTGGGTATGACGCTACAAGCGTGGCACACCTGTATTTGGGGAGTTTCACCAATTCTTCTCTGCAGCTCCTCTCAATCTCTGTCAGGTTGGATGGGGAGCGTCGCTGCACAGCTATTTTCAGGTATCTTCAGAGATGTTAGATCGGGTAGAAATCCAGGCTCTGGCAGGGCCAATCAAGGACATTGAGAGACTTGTCCCGAAGCCACTCCTGCATTGTCTTGGCTGCGTGCTTAGGGTCATTGTCCTGTTGGAAGGTGAACCTTCGCCCCATTCTGAGGTCCTGAACGCTCTGGAGCAGGTTTTCAGCAAGGTTTTTAGGTTTTCAGCAATATCTCTGTACTTTGCTCCGTTCATCTTTGCCTCGATCCTGACTAGTCTTCCAGTCCCTTCCGCTGAAAAACATCCCCAAAGCATGATGCTGCCACCACCATGCTTCACCATAGGAATGTTGCCAGGTTTCCTCTAGACGTGACGTTGGCATTCAGACCAAAGAGTTCAATCTTGGTTTCATCAGACCAGAGAATCTTATTTCTCCTGGTCAGAGAGTCTTTAGGAGCCTTTTGACAAACTCCAAGCGGGCTGTCATGTGCCTTTTACTGAGGAGTGGCTACCGTCTGGCCACTCTACCATAAAGGCCTGATTGGTGGAGTGCAGCAGAGATGGTTGTCCTTCTGGAAGGTTCTCCCATCTCCACAAAGGAACTCTAGAGCTTTGTCAGAGTGACCACCGGGTTCTTTGTCACCTCCCTGACCATGGCCCTTCTCCCCCGATTGCTCAGTTTGGCCGGGCGGCCAGCTCTAGGAAGAGTCTTGGTGGTTCTAAACTTCTTACATTTAAGAATGATGGAGGCCACTGTGTTTTTGGGGACCTTCAATACTGCAGAAATGTTTTGGTACCCTTCCCCAGATCTGTGCCTCGACACAATCCTGTCTCGGAGCTCTACGGACAATTTCTTCGACCTCATGGCTTGGTTTATGCTCTGACATGCACTGTCAACTCTGGGACCTTATATATACAGGTGTGTGCCTTTCAAAATCATGTCCAATCAATTGAATTTACCACAGGTGGACTCCAATTAAAAATACTTTTGTAAGTAAGGTTTTTCTGTTTTTTATTTTTTATACATTTGGAAAAATAAAAAAACAACAGCTGTTTTTGCTTCGTCATTATGGGGTATTTTGTGTAGATTGCTGAGGATTTTCTTTATTTAATCAATTTTAGAATAAGGCTGGAACATAACAAAATTTGAAAAAAGACAAGGGGTCTGAATACTTTCCGAAGGCACTGTATGTCTGTCTTTCCGTATCGTTGTCTGTCTCTCTCTCTGTCTGTATGTCTGTCTTGTGTGTCTTTCTCTCTGTCCTTCTGTCTGTCTGTATCGCTGTTTGTCTGTCTGTCTTGTGTGTCTGTCTCTCTGTCCTTCTGTCTGTCTGTATCGCTGTCTGTCTTTCCGTATGTCTGTCTGTCTGTTTGTCTGTCTGTCTGTCTGTATGTCATGTTCCCTCTCTGAGTATTCTGAATATTCATAACACATGAATGGTTCAGTTCGTAGAATCTGTCATTCACATGCTGGCAGGAGGAGCACTGACAAATATAGACCACACCCATGTGCCCAATATGTCAGAGTGCACGTATGCAGCATGCACAGTGCCAGGTCCATGACACTGCAGTAATGGATACTCCCACTCAGGAAACCTTGTCTGGACTTGGTTTGGGATGCCCATGTGTGAGGGTGAGGGAGAGAGGCTGGGGCAGAGGGCACTGAGTAAAGGGGTTGCCTGACCAAAGGCCACTTGCTATTTTTAGGAACCACCACGTGCAAGAGGGCCTGTCGTGAGCCTCACTCTTCTCCTCTTTCTCTCCTCTCTGACATCTTTTCCTCCTACCCCCTTCACTCTCTGTTCTAATTGTGGATAGCTGGCATAGTGTGATTGGTATGGGGATTATAGCTCTGCTGACACGTAGGAGGGAAAAAGACAGGCAGAGAGGGAGAGAGAGTGTGTATGCATAATACTAGTCAGGTCTGAAGATGGGTCCTGGTCAGATGGCTCATGTCTAGTGTAGAGTGCAGTGCCAGTAGTAGCAGACTAACAGTTGTGTTAGCTGTTAGTAGTAGCTGTGTAAGCTGTTAACAGTTGTTAGCTTTTAGCAGCCTAGTTGCTGTGTTAGCTGTTAACAGTTGTTAGCTTTTACCCTAGGAGCTATGTTAGCTGTTAACAGTAGTGGTAGCTTTTAACAGCAGTGATGGCTCTAACCAGGAGCGTAGCACTAGCTGTAGTAATAGTGTTTGTAGTAGCAGTAGTGTTAGCTGTTAGCAGTAGCATTAGTAGTAGCAATAGTTTTAGCAGTAGCAATAGTGTTAGTAGTAGCAATAGAGTTAGCAGTAGCAAAAGTGTTAGCAGTAGCAATAGTGTTAGCAGTAGCATTAGTAGTAGCAATAGTTTTAGCAGTAGCAATAGTGTTAGTAGTAGCAATAGAGTTAGCAGTAGCAAAAGTGTTAGCAGTAGCAATAGTGTTAGCAGTAGCAATAGTGTTAGCAGTAGCAATAATGTTAGTAGTAGCAATAGTGTTAGCAGTAGCAATAGAGTTAGCAGTAGCAATAGTGTTAGCAGTAGCAATAGTGTTAGCAGTAGCAATAGAATTATAGTTATGTGGAGATATGTAAGGTCTGGAGTCTGGACTGATTAAACCCTGTTCCTGTTCACTCTTTACGCACTTACACAACACACGTCAAACACAGTGCGAGTTTTAGAGCTCTAGCACACAGTGGCACTGTGAGATCACGGCATGCCTCTAGGTTTGGCTAAGCCGTGTCTCGTGTACAGTTGGCAGGACTGAGAGGTGTGTGTGATCAGTGCCCAGGTACAGAGAATGGGGGAGGAGAGGTTGTGCAGACGGGTACCAGTCTGCAGCTGGCTGGCAGTGCCAATATCTTTACATGTCTTTGACAGTATACCAGGCGTATGCATTTTAACAGTGCTCTAGTCTTCCGAGATGATTATGTACCCAGTGTTCAGACGTACGTTCTAGTGTGAATAAAAGCATTCTAAAATGAGTGCTAGTTCTCTCTCCTTTCTCTCACTCACATGCAGGATTGGTCACTTGAATACTGTAGCAATCCTCACTATATGAGCCACGTTACAATTCCCACCAGGTGGGTTAACCCTATTGGCGCGATGTGTAGTGTGTTTGCCTTTCACGCCTGTGACCCGGGTTTGCTTCCCTACCCTGGTGTTCCTTACAATACTTATAATATGCATTACCGCCAATGTTGGGAAACTTTAGTACAGGCCCTATGTTCCTCCAGGAACCAAGAGGATTAAGTGAGTTAAGTAAGTCTCTGTATTAGCTGGTAAAGGTGCAAGGTTTAGCTGTGTTATTGAGAGGAAGTACCTTTGTAGTGAGGCAGGAAGTGAGTCATCACTGCTGTTAGGCTAAATATAGCCTGCTGGGCGCTAGGCAAACAGCAGGAGGACCCCGGAGTCTCTCTTTCTCTGTAAATCCTACTGTTATCAATAAAGTATGTGGAAGAGGTGTGAACACCATTACCTTTAACCTGTATAAACCAGGCTGGATGACATGTCTTTTGTGTGTGTGTGTGTGTGTGTGTGTGTCTATAGACTATGCGTGAGAAAGAGAAAAGGGTCCAGATGGGTCTATTCTAGTGGACAGAACTGTTTCAGACTGCCAGTCTGTTCAGAATCCATGATAACACTAGATCACCTGAACAGCCAGCTAGCTTCTCACGCTACACTCTGTCTGCTCGGGTTAATTTTTTATATTTTTATTTTACCGTTATTTTACCAGGTAAGTTGACTGAGAACACATTCTCATTGCAGCAACGACCTGGGGAATAGTTACAGGGGAGAGGAGGGGGATGAATGAGCCAATTGTAAACTGGGGATTATTAGGTGACCGTGATGGTTGAGGGCCAGATTGGGAATTTAGCCAGGACACCGGGGTTAACACCCCTACTCTTACGATAAGTGCCATGGGATCTTTAATGACCTCAGAGAGTCAGGACACCCGTTTAACGTCCCATCCGAAAGACTGCACCCTACACAGAGCAGTGTCCCCAATCACTGCCCTGGGGCATTGGGATCTTTGTTTAGACCAGAGGAAAGAGTGCCTCCTACTGGCCCTCCAACACCACTTCCAGCAGCACCTGGTCTCCCATCCAGGGACTGACCAGGACCAACCCTGCTTAGCTTCAGAAGCAAGCCAGCAGTGGTATGCAGGGTGGTATGCTGCTGGCAAATGGAACAGAGGGAGTAGAATGCAAAGGTTGAGTTGGGAAAGAAGGTACACTCATAGACTTGCCGTTTCACTATAACCTTCTTTGGGCATCTCCAGAGGCATTGTGGGTAAAGTCTGAGCTCAAAGATGAAGAACGGATGGCATGTGACGTCACGGCAGGCCATCGACCTTCACTAATCAGATCATAGGAAAAGGAAGAGGAATAGAGTGGTAGGCTTGGTATAGGGGTGGGGTGCATTAGGGGGACAAATTACATCCTTTAGGGCTCACTGAGGCCCAGACGAGCACTTCCTGTCTCCACCCAGCCCCCTGGTGCCTTGGCAGGAAATTACATCACTGTCTGCGGCGGTGCGTCACGTCAAGAGGGTAGTGACACAGGCGTGCTTTTCCTGCCCTCGGGAGAAACACTACACAATGGAGCACAGTACAGACACAGTGACATCATCACACAAACAGGCTGTTTCCTCGCTGTCACCACAGCAACCAACGCTTTAGAGAGAGAGAGAGAGAGAGAGAGAGAGATAGAGAGAGATGGAGAGAGAGGGAGAAGACAAGACAAGACAGAGACATGGAGGGAGTAAAGAAATGGCAGACAGTCTATGAGATGGACATGGGCATGCCAGAGTGAAGTGTCACTGATCGTCAAACAATAGTTATATTGTCTGTGTGTGTTGCCTAACCTTTCCCTCTCTCTCTCTCTCTCTCTCTCTCTCTCTCTCTCTCTCTCTCTCTCTCTCTCTCTCTCTCTCTCTCTCTCTCTCTCTCTCTCTCTCTCTCTCTCTCTCTCTCTCTCTCTCTCTCTCTCTCTCTCTCTGTCTCTGTTTCTCTCTCTCTGTCTCTCTCGCTCTCTCTTTCTCTCTCTCTGTTTCTCTCTCTCTCTCTCTCTCTCTCTCTCTCTCTCTCTCTCTCTCTCTCTCTCTCTCTCTCTCTCTCTCTCTCTCTCTCTCTCTCTCTCTCAATTCAATTTCAATTCAATTCAATTCAAGGGGCTTTATTGGCATGGGAAACGTGTTAACATTGCCAAAGCAAGTGAGGTAGATATTATACAAAAGTGAAATAAACAATACAAATTAACAGTAAACATTACACATACAGAAGTTTCAAAACAATAAAGACATTACAAATGTTATATTATATATATACAGTGTTGTAACAATGTACAAATGGTTAAAGCACACAAGTTAAAATAAATAAGCATAAATATGGGTTGTATTTACAATGGTGTTTGTTCTTCACTGGTTGCCCTTTTCTTGTGGCAACAGGTCACAAATCTTGCTGCTGTGATGGCACACTGTGGAATTTCTCCCAGTAGATATGGGAGTTTATCAAAATTGGATTTGTTTTCAAATTCTTTGTGGATCTGTGTAATCTGAGGGAAATATGTCTCTCTAATATGGTCATACATTGGGCAGGAGGTTAGGAAGTGCAGCTCAGTTTCCACCTCATTTTGTGGGCAGTGTGCACATAGCCTGTCTTCTCTTGAGAGCCAGGTCTGCCTACGGCGGCCTTTCTCAATAGCAAGGCTATGCTCACTGAGTCTGTACATAGTCAAAGCTTTCCTTAAGTTTGGGTCAGTCACAGTGGTCAGGTATTCTGCCACTGTGTACTCTCTGTTTAGGGCCAAATAGCATTCTAGTTTGCTCTGTTTTTGTGTTAATTCTTTCCAATGTGTCAAGTAATTATCTTTTTGTTTTCTCATGATTTGGTTGGGTCTAATTGTGCTGTTGTCCTGGGGCTCTGTGGGATGTGTTTGTGTTTGTGAACAGAGCCCTAGGACCAGCTTGCTTAGGGGACTCTTCTCCAGGTTCATCTCTCTGTAGGTGATGGCTTTGTTATGGAAGGTTTGGGAATCGCTTCCTTTTAGGTGGTTGTAGAATTTAACGGCTCTTTTCTGGATTTTGATAATTAGTGGGTATCGGCCTAATTCTGCTCTGCATGCATTATTTGGTGTTCTACGTTGTACACGGAGGATATTTTTGCAGAATTCTGCATGCAGAGTCTCAATTTGGTGTTTGTCCCATTTTGTGAAATCTTGGTTGGTGAGCGGACCCCAGACCTCACAACCATAAAGGGCAATGGGCTCTATGACTGATTCAAGTATTTTTAGCCAGATCCTAATTGGTATGTTGAAATTTATGTTCCTTTTGATGGCATAGAAGGCCCTTCTTGCCTTGTCTCTCAGATCGTTCACAGCTTTGTGGAAGTTACCTGTGGTGCTGATGTTTAGGCCGAGGTATGTATAGTTTTTTGTGTGCTCTAGGGCAACGGTGTCTAGATGGAATTTGTGGTCCTGGTGACTGGACCTTTTTTGGAACACCATTATTTTGGTCTTACTGAGATTTACTGTCAGGGCCCAGGTCTGACAGAATCTGTGCAGAAGATCTAGGTGCTGCTCTCTCTCTCTCTGTTTTTCTCTCTCTTTCTCTCTCTCTCTCTCTCTCTCTCTCTCTCTCTCTCTCTCTCTCTCTCTCTCTCTCTCTCTCTCTCTCTCTCTCTCTCTCTCTCTCTCTCTCTCTCTCTCTCTCTCTCTCTCTCTCTCTCTCTCTCTCACTCTCTGTCTCTCACTCTCTCTCTCTCTCTCTCTCTCTCTCTCTCTCTCTCTCTCTCTGTCTCTGTCTCTGTCTCTCTCTCTCTCTCTCTCTCTCTCTCTCTCTCTCCCTGTCTCTCTCCCTGTCTCTCTCTCTCTCTCTCTCTGTCTCTCTCTCTCTCTCTCTCTCTCTCTCTCTCTCTCTCTCTCTCTCTGTTTCTCTCTCTCTCTCTCTCTCTCTCTCTGTTTCTCTCTCTATCTCTCTCTTTCTCTCTATCAATTTTCAAATCAATTCGCTTTATCGGCATGACGTAACAATGTACATATTGCCAAAGCTTATTTTTGATATTTACAATATAAAAATAAATAAAAATGAGAATCAAAATTGTCAACGGGACAACAGTAACAACAATAACCAAGGGTCAAAATAACCATACATTCAACAATAACAATAAGCATACAGTAAAGTACATGTGCAGGTTGATTGGTCTGTCAGACACTGTCCCTCAACTTATGGCAGGCAGCAATGTAGTGCGCTGCCAACCCACAGCTCTCTGCGTCCTCCCCCAACAGGACGGGTAGCCTACTCTCATCAGAGAGGTCTTTGAAACCTTGAATAATGGTTTTGAATTTGGGAAAATGACACTCTCTAATTGTTTTCTATTTTTGACATTTTGTCAGGAAATGCAGCTCCGTCTCAGGTTCTGCTGTTGTGCAGTGGTTGCACAGCCTTTCCTCTACAGGGAGCCAGGTTTTCCTGTGTCTACCCTTCTCAATGGCAAGGCTGTGCTCACTGAGCCTGTACTTTGTCAAGGTTTTTCTAAGGTTTTGATCAGTAACCATGGTCAAATATTTAGCCACGGTGTATTGTCGATTTAGGGCCAGATAGCACTGCATTTTGCTTTGTGTTTGTGCTTGTGTTTCTCAATAAGCAATGTAGTTTTGTTTGGACTGTGTTGTAATTTGGTTTATCCTGATTGATTGAATGTTCTGGTCCTGAGGCTTCAGTGTGTTAGTAGAACAGGTTTGTGAACTCAGCCCCAGGACCAGCTGGATGAGGGGACTCTTTTCTTTGCTCAGCTCTTGGCATTGCAGGGCTTGGTAGTGATATGAGAGGGGGTCACTGTATTTTAGATGTTTCCTAAACTTAATTGCTCTTTTTTGAGTTTTTATTATTAGTGGATATTGGTCTAATTCTGCCCTGCATGCATTGTTTGTAGTTTTCCTCTAGACATGTAGGAGAATCTTACAGAACTCTGCATGCAGGGTTTCAATGGGGTGTTTGTCCCATTTGATGAAATCTTGTTTTGCAAGTGGACCCCTCACCTCGCTGCCATAAAGTGCAATTGGTTCAATGACATATTCAATTAGTTTTAGCCAAATTTTTATAGGTATTTCAATTTGAATTCGCTTTTTAATGGCGTAGAATGCCCTGCGTGCTTTCTCTCTTAGTTCATTCACTGCCTCATTAAGGTGTCCAGTTGAGCTTATTTTTAAACATAAGTAATTGTAGTGTGTACAGTACTCTATATATTTTGTACCAATTGAGAACTTTGGTCTAATTCCCTGAGATCTGGATCTTCTCTGGAAAATCATTATTTTATTCTTTTTGGCGTTTACTGCCAGGGCCCAGGTCTGGCAGTACTGCTCTAGCAGGTCCAGGCTCTGCTGTAGGCCATGTGCTGTGGGTGACAGCAGGCATAGGTCATCTGCGAAGAGTAGGCATTTAACTTCTGAATTGTGGAAACTAACACCAGGGGCTGAGGATTTTTCTAGAATAGTGGCCAATTCGTTAATGTAAATATTGAAGAGTACAGGGCTCAGATTCCAACCCTGGCGAAGGCCCCGCCCCTGGTTAAAGAATTCTGTTATTTTCTTACCAATTTTAATGCTGCACGTATTGCCAGTATACATTGATTTAATTATGTCATATGTTTTACCCCCTACACCACTTTCAATAACTTTGTAGAACAGTCCTGTATGCCAAATAGAATCAAATGCTTTTTGGAAGTCGATAAAGCAAGCGTATATTTTGGTATTATTTTGGTGGACATGTTTATCTATCAGGGTGTGTAGGGTGTAAATATGATCAGTTGTGCGAATTTTTGGTATAAATCCAATTGGGCTTTTACTCAAGACATTGTGCTTATTAAGGAAGTTTAGAACTCTTACATTGATAATACTACAGAAAACCTTCCCCAGGTTACTGTTCACACAAATGCCTCTGTAATTGTTCGGGTCAAATTTGTCTCCGTTCTTAAAGATTGGGGTTATGAGTCCTTGATTCCAGATGTCAGGGAAATAACCTACACTCAGGATCAAATTAAACAGTTTTAATATAGCCAACTGAAATGTTGCACTAGTGAGTTTGAGCATCTCATTTAGTATGCCATCAGGTCCGCATGCCTTTTTAAATTTGAGAGCCTGAAGTTTCTTATAGAGCTCCTGGTCAGTAATTGGGGAGTCCAGTGGATTTTGATTGTCCTTTATAGCTTTTTCTAATCCATTCAACTTCTCATGAATTTGGTGTTGTTCTGCGTTTGCGTCAATTTGAACGGTGTTGTAGAGTGTTTTAAAATGGGTTGTCCATATGTCACCATTTTGTATCGCTAATTCCTCTTGTTTAGATTTTTTTTAGTTTTTTCCAATTTTGCCAGAAGTTGTGTGTGTTTATGGACTCCTCAGTTAGTGTCAGCTGCTTGCTGTTGTACTGTGCTTTTTTGGTTCTGAGTGTACGTTTATAGAGTTTTAAAGTCTCACAGTAATGAAGGCGTAATTCACCATTATTTGGGTCTCTGTGCTTTTGGTTGGATAGTGTTCTAAGTTTTTTCCTTATAATTTTACAATCTGCATCAAACCAGTTGTCATCTGTGATCTTTTTTTTTTTTTTTTTTATCAATTTCAGTTGTGCTTCTTTTGCCGTTTGCCTGAATATATAGTTGATGTTTTGTACTGCTAGATTGATGCCTTCTTTACTGTGAGTGAATGTGGTATCCAGAAAGTTATCTAAGAGTGTTTGGATATTTTGGTTCCAGGTTGCTTTCTGGTATTCTTCTGTGCTGTTTTGGGCCCATCTGTATGAATGTCTGATGTTGTACAGCTTACTGGGCTGTGAATGTGTGGTTGTTTCCATGTCTGTTCTTTTGAGGAACAACGTAATTTGGCTGTGATCAGACAGAGGTGTTATTGGCTTGACAGTGAATGAGCTGAGAGAGAAAGGGTCAATGTCTGTGATCATATAGTCTACTGTACTGTGGCCAAGAGGTGAGCAGTAGGTGAATCTCACCAAAGAGTCCCCGTAACCTACCATTGACAAAGTACAGACCCAGGCTTCTACAGAGCTGCAAAAGATCCCTTCCGTTTTTGTTGACGGTGCTGTCACTGTTGTTTCTATGGGGGAGATTAAGACAGTTAGAGACAGTATGGCCTGTAATAAAGCTGTCTCCTCGTGTGCTCGTTAGATCAGGTAGTGTTCCTGTGTGCGCATTTGTGTCCCCACAGATGAACACATTTCCCTGGGCCTGGAAATGGCCCGTCTCTTCCTCAAGGGTGGGGAAGATCTCCTCTGAGTAATATGGGGATTCTGAGGGGGGGATACAGTATATATTGCGCAAAGGAACACATCTTTTTCTGTCAGTACAAGTTCTTTTTCAGTTTTAACCAAATGTGATATTTGCCAATTTTGAGGGGATCAATTAGATGTTGTAGTTCGGATTTGTACCAAATGATCAGTCCTCCAGAGTCTCTGCCTCTATTGACAGAGCTGTGTTTTTGTGACGGCACAATTACCTCTCTGTAGCCTGTGGGGCAGTGAGTGACAATGTCAGCCTTACACCATGTCTCCTGCAGAATGATGACATCAACATCTTTAAGGTTTTTGTTGAACTCCAGTGCTAAACTCTCCAGTCCAAAGGTTGATGAGTTTAGGCCCTGAATGTTCCACATGCTAACTGATAGTGATTTCATGTTGCAAAAAGAAAGAATAGCAGTCAGAAATACAGTAACTACTAACTAATAAGTTGTTAAGAGTGAGATAAACAGGATAACAGCTAACATTTTTTCTGTTATATCGCTCTCTCTCTCTCTCTCTCTCTCTCTCTCTCTCTCTCTCTCTCTCTCTCTCTCTCTCTCTCTCTCTCTCTCTCTCTCTCTCTCTCTCTCTCTCTCTCTCTCTCTCTCTCTCTCTCTCTCTCTCTCTCTCTCTCTCTCTCTCTCTCTCTCTCTCTCTCTCTCTCTCTCTCTCTCTCTCTCTCTCTCTCTCTCTCTCTCTCTCTCTCTCTGTAACAGAAGGATGAGGTGTATCTAAACCTGGTTCTGGACTATGTTCCTGAGACAGTCTACAGAGTTGCCAGACACTACAGCCGAGCCAAACAGACTCTGCCCATAGTCTATGTCAAGGTGTGTGTGTGTGTGTGTGCACACTATGTTGCCATCATGTGTATCCTCTGCTTTCCATTTCTAATGTGTGTGTGTGTGTGTTGTAGTTATATATGTACCAGTTGTTCAGGAGTCTGGCCTACATCCACTCATTTGGGATCTGCCATCGGGACATCAAGCCTCAGAACCTGCTGCTGGACCCCGAGACGGCTGTGCTCAAACTCTGTGACTTCGGCAGGTCAGTTTGAACTATGTGAAAGAATATGCAGTTCTCATTAGCTTTGATTGGCTAGGATTAGGATGAGGATGATGATGATTATGGCAGTGATGTTAATGAAGATGACTATGATATTGCTGATGATGATGAGGAGTGTATGTGACTGACAGTGTGTGGTGGTGATGTTGTGTCTCCAGATGATGATGATGAGGAGTGTATGTGACTGACAGTGTGTGGTGGTGATGTTGTGTCTCCAGATGATGATGATGAGGAGTGTATGTGACTGACAGTGTGTGGTGGTGATGTTGTGTCTCCAGATGATGATGATGAGGAGTGTATGTGACTGACAGTGTGTGGTGGTGATGTTGTGTCTCCAGATGATGATGATGAGGAGTGTATGTGACTGACAGTGTGTGGTGGTGATGTTGTGTCTCCAGATGATGATGATGAGGAGTGTATGTGACTGACAGTGTGTGGTGGTGATGTTGTGTCTCCAGATGATGATGATGAGGAGTGTATGTGACTGACAGTGTGTGGTGGTGATGTTGTGTGTCCAGATGATGATGATGAGGAGTGTATGTGACTGACAGTGTGTGGTGGTGATGTTGTGTCTCCAGATGATGATGATGAGGAGTGTATGTGACTGACAGTGTGTGGTGGTGATGTTGTGTCTCCAGATGATGATGATGAGGAGTGTATGTGACTGACAGTGTGTGGTGGTGATGTTGTGTCTCCAGATGATGATGATGAGGAGTGTATGTGACTGACAGTGTGTGGTGGTGATGTTGTGTCTCCAGATGATGATGATGAGGAGTGTATGTGACTGACAGTGTGTGGTGGTGATGTTGTGTCTCCAGATGATGATGATGAGGAGTGTATGTGACTGACAGTGTGTGGTGGTGATGTTGTGTGTCCAGATGATGATGATGAGGAGTGTATGTGACTGACAGTGTGTGGTGGTGATGTTGTGTCTCCAGATGATGATGATGAGGAGTGTATGTGACTGACAGTGTGTGGTGGTGATGTTGTGTTTCCAGTGCTAAGCAGCTGGTACGTGGAGAGCCCAACGTGTCCTACATCTGCTCTCGCTACTACAGAGCCCCCGAGCTCATCTTTGGTGCCACCGACTACACCTCCAGCATAGGTGAGCTAACAGCTAACCGCTTACAGCTAAACCCCATTCAAATTCATATACACCCTAGCATATATTGGCTAAATGCTAACCCTGTTTAAAGTCAAACTACACCTCTAGAGCAGGTATGCTAATCACGACATCTTCCTGTTTATGCTCCGCCTGTTTATGCTCTACAGATGTGTGGTCAGCTGGATGTGTGCTAGCAGAGCTGTTGCTAGGGCAACCAATCTTCCCTGGCGACAGTGGAGTTGATCAGCTGGTGGAGATCATCAAGGTACTGATACTAGCCTGTCAGTTAGGATGTCTGTCAACTAATTCTCTCTATTTCATCGAATGAAAGTTGGCACACTCACCTGTCTCTCTCTCTCTCTCGCTCTCTCTCTCGCTCTCAATTGTCCCTCTCTTCACTGCTCATGCACTCTCCTCTTTTTGTCATATTCTTCCCCTCATTTGTCTCTTCCTCCCCTTCTTCCCCCTCTCTCTCTGTCTCTCCCTACCTCCCCCTCTCTCTCCGTCTCTCCCCCCCCCCTCTTCTCTCTGTCCATCTCTCCCTCCCACCCCCCCCTCTCTCCCTACCTCCCCTCTCTTTCTCCCTCCCTCTCTCTCTCTCCGTCTCTCCTTTCCCCTCTCTTGTCCTCTCCTGTCTCTGTGCTGTAGGTTCTGGGGACACCTACACGGGAGCAGATCCGAGAGATGAACCCCAACTACACTGAGTTCAAATTCCCCCAGATTAAGGCACACCCATGGACTAAGGTGAGTCAACAGGTACAGGAACTCTTTTACTACTCTACAATCCACCCCCTCCCCTAGCATCATCTCTCTGTGCTCGCCACGCCAGCCTGCCAGGCATTCATCTCTGCCATCCCATATATCTGTATCCCCTAATATCCAAAATAAACCCCTTCAGCTAGACACTTCATGATGGGCCCCACCTAGATTTGTAAGGATTGGATAGGTGTAAGCTATATGGTAACAGTTGCGTCTAGCCCCACTAGCTTACTGGTAGGCTAGCTGGGGTTTCTACCATATTGCTTACAACCATCAGATTCTTTCTAATCTGCAAGGGCACATGACGAAGTCCTCAGGTCAGGTCGGTGATAACCTCAAGAAAGGGAGTTAGCAAAGAGGACATTGTCACAGTATTTGAACAGGGCCCAAGTCAAATGGCAAATGAGCAGTGTTGTAGAGCAGGTCCTCGTGGCGTCTCCCTAGACTCCACCTTGTGCTTGTTCTCTAGTACTGCATCCTCTAGCCACCCAGTCTCTGTGCTGCCTGTCTAGACCAGGGATGGACAACTCCAGTCCTCGGGTTCTGATTATTGTCATACTTTTGCCTGAGCCCCAGCTGACACACCTTACTCCCAATAATCAACTAATCCTGATCTTCAGTTTAAAATGCACATAGTTCAATCAGCTGTGTTTGCTAGGGATGGGGAAAAAATGTGACACCACTCCAGCCCCGAGGACTGGAGTTGCCCATTACTGGTCTAGAGTCTCCTACCCTGCTTCTGTAGGGCTGCGCTCTTTACACTTGAACTGGACAAATACAAAAGACAATCTATGGACAATGAGCCCTCCTCGTGGTTTTAACAGACACACAAAGTTTATAATATACAGTCGTGGCCAAAAGTTTTGAGAATGACACAAATATACATTTTCACAAAGTCTGCTGCCTCAGTTTGTATGATGGAAATTTGCATATACTCCAGAATGTTATGAAGAGTGAGCAGATGAATTGCAATTAATTGCAAAGTCCCTCTTTGCCATGCAAATGAACTGAATCGCCAAAAGACATTTCCACTGCATTTCAGCCCTGCCACAAAAGGACCAGCTGACATCATGTCAGTGATTCTCTCATTAACACAGGTGTGAGGTTGACGAGGACAAGGCTGGAGATCACTCTGTCATGCTGATTGAGTTCGAATAACAGACTGGAAGGAAGGAGGGTGGTGCTTGGAATCATTGTTCTTCCTCTGTCATCCATGGTTACCTGCAAGGAAACACGTGCCGTCATCATTGCTTTGCACAAAAAGGGCTTCACATGCAAGGATATTGCTGCCAGTAAGATTGCACCTAAATCAACCATTTATCTGATCATCAAGAACTTCAAGGAGAGCGGTTCAATTGTTGTGAAGAAGGCTATAGGGCTCCCAAGAAAGTCCAGCAAGCGTCAGGACCATCTCCTAAAGTTGATTCAGCTGTGGGATCGGGGCACCACCAGTACAGAGCTTGATCAGGAATGGCAGCAGGCAAGTGTGAGTGCATCTGCACACACAGTGAGGCGAAGACTTTTGGAGGATGGCCTGGTGTCATCAAGGCAGCAAAGAAGCCACTTCTCTCCAGGAAAAACATCAGGGACAGACTGATATTCTGCAAATGGTACAGGGATTGGACTGCTGAGGACTGGGGTAAAGTCATTTTCTCTGATGAATCCCTTTTCCGATTGTTTTGGGCATCCGGAAAAAAGCTTGTCCGGAGAAGACAAGGTGACGCTACCATCAGTCCTGTGTCATGCCAACAGTAAAGCATCCTGAGACCATTCATGTGTGGGGTTGCTTCTCATCCAAGGGTGTGGGCTCACTCACAAATTTGCCTAAGAACACAGCCATGAATAAAGAATGGTACCAACACATCCTCTGAGAGCAACTTCTCCCAACCATACAGGAACAGTTTGGTGACGAACAATGCCTTTTCCAGCATAATGGAGCACCTTGCCATGAGGCAAAAGTCATAACTAAGTGAATCGGGGAACAAAACATCGATATTTTGGGTCCATGGCCAGGAAACTCCCCAGACCTTAATCCCATTGAGAACTTGTAGTCAATCCTCAAGAGATGGGTGGACAAACAAAAACCCACAAATTCTGACAAACTCCAAGCATTGATTATGCAAGGATGGGCTGCCATCAGTCAGGATGTGGCCCAGAAGTTAATTGACAGCATGCCAGGGTGGATTGCAGAGGTCTTGAAAAAGAAGGGTCAACACTGCAAATATTGACTCTTTGTATCAACTTCATGTAATTGTCAATAAAAGCCTTTGACACTTATGAAATGCTTGTAATTATACTTCAGTATTCCATAGTAACAGCTGACAAAAATATCTAAAGACACTGAAGCAGCAAACTTTGTGGAAATTCATATTTGTGTCATTCTCAAAACTTTTGGCCACTACTGTACACTACCGTTCAAAAGTTTGGAGTCACTTAGAAAAGTCTTTGTTTTTGAAAGAAAAAAAGTAGTTGGCAGCTTCATTAAATATTCCGGGATGCTGGCCTTCTAGGCAGAGTTGCAAAGAAAAACTATATCTCAGACTGGCCAATAAAAATAAAAGATTAAGATGGGCAAAAGAACACAGACACTGGACAGAGGAACTCTGCCTAGAAGGCCAGCATCCCAGAGTCGCCTCTTCACGTTTGACGTTGAGACTGGTGTTTTGCGGGTACGATTTAATGAAGCTGGCAGGACTTGTGAGGCATCTGTTTCTCAAACTAGATACTCTAATGTACTTGTCCTCTTGCTCAGTTGTGCACCGGGGCCTCCCACTCCTCTTTCTATTCTGGTTAGAGCCAATTTGCGCTGTTCTGTGAAGGGAGTAGTACACAGCGTTGTACAAGATCTTCAGTTTCTTGGCAATTTCTCACATGGAATAGCCTTCATTTCTCAGAACAAGAATAGAATGATGAGTTTCAGAAGAAAGGTCTTTTTTTCTGGCCATTTTGAGCCTGTAATCGAACCCACAAATGCTGATGCTCCAGATACTCAACTAGTCTAAAGAAGGCTAAATCTAAAGATTTACTTCGCCACCATGGCCTATTTATTGCCATTACCTCCTTTATCTCACCTCATTTGCTCACATTGTATATAAACTTATTTTTCTACTGTATTATTGACTGTATGTTTGTTTTACTCCATGTGTAACTCTGTGTTGTTGTATGTGTTGAACTGCTTTGCTTTATCTTGGCCAGGTCGCAGTTGTAAATGAGAACTTGTTCTCAACTTGCCTACCTGGTTAAAGAAAGGTGAAATAAAAAATAAAATAAAAAAGGCCAGTTTTATTGCTTCTTTAATCAGAACAACAGTTTTCATCTGCGCTAACTTAATTGCAAAAGGGTTTTCTAATGATCAATTAGCCTTTTAAAATGATAAACTTGGATAAGCTAACACAACGTGCCATTGGAACACAGGAGTGATGGTTGCTGATAATGGGCCTCTACGCCTATGTAGATATTCCATAACAAATCTGCTGTTTCCAGCTACAATAGTCATTTACAACATTAACACTGTATTTCGGATCAATGTTATGTTATTTTAATGGACAAAAAAATAGCTTTTCTTTCAAAAACAAGGACATTTCTAAGTGACACCAACATTTTGAACGGTTGTGTATTTTTCTATGTATATCACCCTCACCTTTGTGCCGACCCTTGTCAGTTAAGTTAGGTAATATCTGTAACATTCAGTAGTTGATAATAATTACATTCTCTTTCCATTTCATATCTATTAGCAGAAACTGAAATCCTCCTCTCTCCCACCTGCTATCATGACCGCATACATCATTGTGTTCATGATACTAGTTTGAAATTGATTGGTTTACTGATTCTAGTCTCGCCTTTGTGATTGGCTCCCTGACTCGTCATTGCGTTGGATTGGCTGCTAGGTGTTCCGGCCCCGCACGCCCCCGGAGGCCATTGCCCTGTGCTCTCGGCTGCTGGAGTACACGCCCACCTCGCGCCTCACCCCCCTGGAGGCGTGTGCACACTCCTTCTTCGATGAGCTGAGGGACCCCAATGTCAAACTGCCCAACGGGCGAGAAAAACCCTCTCTCTTCAACTTCACCACCCAGGGTACAGCACCTTGTCAATACACTCTCTGCCTGTCTGTTTTATCTGCGGTACGGAGAGTTTCTTCTCTTACATGTATAATGATGAGGTCTCTCTGTCAAGTCTCTGTACTAATGCTACCTGCTGTAATCTGTGTGTGTGTACGTGTGCGTGTGTGTGAGTTGTGTTTTCATGTGTTTATCTGTGGTGGATGTGATCTGCTGTAATCTGGTGTACCGTGTCTCTCTCATAGAGCTGTCCAGTAATCCCTCGCTGGCCAACATCCTAATCCCCGCCCACGCCCACTCTCAGGTCGCCACCTCCACCCCAACCAACGCCAACGCCACCGCCACCACAGGTTGACCCACACCTCTCCATCCCTCTCCAACTCTCTGTCTATGTTCTCTCTCTCTCTTTTCTCTCTCTGTCTCTCTCTCCCAGGAAAATGTCTCATTAAAAACACCTGTTTACTCATTGTGTAAATGAGTGAATCATTTTCCTCTCCCTACTCTCCTGTCCTTCTTTCTAGATGGTAACAGCACAGATCGCGGCCCCAGCACCACTACCGCCTCAGCCTCCAACTCCACCTCCTGAACCCTCCCTCTCTGACCCCCCCCCCCCCCAATCAGGGGTGCACCTGGGTGCCAGCTGTAAGAATGATGACATGGCAGGGTTTAAAACAGATGACCACAACTAACTGAGCCCTCCACGTCACCCATTTAAGTGTTTGATTTCTGCAACCTATTCCACTGAGGACATCTTTATGGTCTGTTAGAGGGAGGGGGTGGTGGGGGCAGGGGGAGGCTGATGAAATATAAGAGTATTCATATATAAACGTACCATATATACACAATACTAGCCTGCTAATGTTTCCAAGAGGACAATCTATGTATCAAAGTAATTATCTGTCCCCTCACCCTCCTACTCTTCCTTGTCCACAATGAAGCCCCCCCCCCACATTAAGGATCAGTCCCTCCCTCTCGCCCTCTCTCTACACCACACCCCTTCATATCCTCATCACTTCCCCTCTGACACCCCCTGGTTGGGATGGCCACCCAGGCTCCTCCTCCTGTAGTGCATGGCCTGAGTATAGTTAGGAGCACCCAGAGTGACCTTTCACCCCTGCATTGACGTCCACACTTTTGCTAATTAGGCATGAGGCACACATACACACACATACATTCTTACCAACACACGCCGATGCATGAAGGTCCTGATATATGTGGACAGTCCAATCAGAAGGGAGGTTTTGGATGTTGTCAGAGGTTTGCTTGGGGTTGTTTTTAAATGGTTAGCGAACAGTTTTATTCTGTTTTTATTTTATATCCCCTTGGCTTAGGGTGGGCGGGATCATGTCAGATGTCTATGGTTCTGTCTGCTTGTATTACATTTACACTGAGTGTACAAAACATTAGGAATACCCCCGTTCTACAGGGATGCTGGCCTATGATGACTCCAATGCTTCCCACAGTTGTGTCAAGTTCTCTGGATGTCCTTTGGGTGGTAGACCATAAATGATACACACGGGAAACTGTTGCATGTGAAAAACCCAGCAGCTTTGTAGTTCTTGAGACACTCCGGTGTACCTGGCACCTACTACCATACCTCATTCAAAGGCACTCAAATATTTAGCCTTTCTCATTACATCTGTCACACATACTGTACACAATCCATGTCTCTACTGTCTCAAGGCTTAAACATATTTCTTTAACCTGTCTCCTCACCTTTATCTCTATGCTGAGAAGTAGATTTAACAAGTGACATCCATAAGGGATAGCTTTCACCTAGATTCACCTGGTCAGTCTGTCATGGAAAGAGCTGGTGTTCCTAATGTTTGTACACTCAGTGTATACATACATACACAGTTTATATATTACTTTGCATTATGTACAAATATATATATATATATTTAACTTCAATGGTTCAGAATCCATAACGGTTAGTTGTTGGCTCACAGAGCAGGGGCAATATTTGCTACTGCCTAAAGACATGAAGAGGCAAGGTGGTGTGATTTCTTTGGCTAGAAAAGCCTTTTTTTCAGCAGTCACTTTCCTGTTTTTCTGTATGTAATTATTGGTATGTTAATGCTGTAGACAGGACTAGAAAAAATATTTTTATTTATCTCTATCAGATGACTGTGTTGTAATGCAGTCAGTTTGGAGGGGATGTCTCCCCCACACCTTCTTTCTGTCTCTTCAGATGAAGACTTTTTCTTCCAAACCAACCCCTAGCTTCTACCCCCTTAGCATTTGATTTGGAATTCAGCCATGGAGAGGTCTTTGTTGTTTCTGGCTAGATTGCGAGGAGTCCTCTGTCACTCCTGGCTCTCCGATTGTGACCACTGACTCACTGTTAGTACAATGTTCATCAAATGTTGGTCCAACGTTAATTGAACATTAGTCTAGCATTCTTCTCTTTCCTCTATCTCTCTCCACCTGAACCACACACGCACCTCTCTGGCACAGTCTCTCAGAGTAGAGTGTCTTACTTACCCAGACATATTCACACAGGTTCAATACGACAACACAACTACACTGTGTATATGTATACAGTTCATATGCTCCTCACCAAATCCTGACTCATATTTTAGTTTTTTATGTTTGTTAGTTTCTTCTGTTTTTATGTTGTGATCATGGTATGTACAGTATATATATATCTAGACCCATGTCCTGTTTATGAGCAAAAACAAAGATATGGGGGGAGAAAAGAAAAGAAGAAAAAAACAGACTTGTTTGTTGGATATTGTAGATGATGATGCTTTATCTAGCCATATAGTTCAATCTTTACCTGTACATTACAGTAGATGACAGCTGTATTATTCGAACAATACCTAGTCATGTATAGTGTATCTATAGTTTGGAGTGCCTTTTCTTTCATACACCTTCGCCTTGCCCCCCTTATCTCCCACCCCTCCCATCACATAACCTTACATCCTCCTTAGGTGCTGTTGAATTACTTTCTGCCCCCTCCCCTATCCCCCCTCCTCTCAGATCTCAGTTTCAGTCAAGAGTTGTGCCAATGTTAGTTAACATTAGAATTTCTCGCTTTCTCTGTATGTACAAGTCATCTTCAACCTCCTTTTCCCCATGTTTAAAGCTTTTTGTTACACATCTGTTTTTAAAACATGATCTATATATAGTTCCAGATTGTTGTCCTGATTTGAAGAAAAGTCTGTGTTTGATTTTAATCAATGGTTTCACTAGGGTGCAGAAATATTTTCCACACACACAACAGACAACAGTCAACATAGCATAGACATACATTAGAGTACATTATGTATTCAGTCAAAATGATGCTTCTGGTATCAAAGCCATTACGCCTATTGATGTTGTGACAAGCCATCCTCAGAGGTAATGCAGTACCTTGTATCTCATTGTCTACACACCCCTTCTCTTTTCCACCCTCCATCCCTCTGTGGTCTGAGGTGTTTATCATGTCCCCCTCCAGTGCCATCCCGTCCTGTTTGCTGTAATATTTGCGTTTATCAACGTGTTGCTATCTATCCCACCAGTGTGACCACTTCGCCTCTCTCCCCTGACTCCAGTTCAACCAGTGAACCATGTCAATCCACACCACAACCGTTTCAGTTACCAAAACAAAGACAAGCAAGGATAGTGGACTATAATATACCGACTGTGGCATCGTCACAATTTGCTAACCGAGTTTAAAGAAAAAATAAGAAAAGACGACAGAAAACTAACTGTATAACAATACCACTACTACTTGAATGCCTCGGTTTGTGACATTTTATTTCATTTTCAAATGTTTGTTTTTTGTTTTTTTTGTTCTGTGAAGGTATCCTAAATGTTCGCCCCTGTAAATACTTCCCCCTGCGTGCCCTGAGGAATAGTTCCCTGGTTTCCTGGTACTGTCATTTGCATTAAATAAAGAGTAGGATAGCCTGGAAATGAACAAGCCTTGACCTCTGCCTGTGTGTCTGTGTATGTGCTCTTGCCCTGTTGTGACATCTGTCGTAGAGCTCAGTATGTACAGTAGAACAGCAGGCTATGACTAACAACACACTACAGTAGATGACTAGCCACATGTGGCCACAGCCCATCCACTTCATCCAGCCACACAATCTACATCAGGAGTGGGCAATAAGGGATTTCAAAATTCAGAGGAGGATTGGTTTGGGATCGATTTGTTTGTCAAAAGGCATTTGCGGGCCTGGAAAAGGGCAGTTATTTAAAAACGTATAGGTCCATTATAATTCCAACATACTTTTTATGTATGTTTAGGTGTTCAAGAGTAGCCTGGAGTGTTTTTTTAACCCAAAATACTAATATTCCAAATGATTCAAACCTCCCGTGGGACAGACTGAATGGTCTCCGGCCCATGGGCCGTATGTTGCCCAGCCCTGTTCTACATGGTTCTGTTATAGTCAAACTTAGATTCCTCTTTATTTGAGGGTTTGATAGAAGAGAGCACTTCAGGCTAACATAATTTAAATGTATAACTTTTATTTTAACATACAACAGCTAATAACTGTCCAGTGTTTCCAGATTTCTATGAAATATGACCTATAATTAATTACAATATGAGTGAAATAGTTTTCTTTCCCAAAAATGGTAATTACTTACGTTAAAAAGCATATTTTCTGTGTTGGAATGGAGTGGGCGTATACCGGTAATTCAGAAAATGTGAGTAGACTGCTGATAATATAACATTTCAGCAGACATTTTTATCCAAAGCGACTTACAGTCATGCGTGCATACATTTTACATATGGGTGGCCCCAGCGGGAATCAAACCCACAACCCTTGTAAACGCCATACTCTATTGACTGAGACACATAGGACCACCTGTGATGACATCATCTATGAGGAAAACATTTTTTAAATACTGTTTGAGATACAAGTTTGAGGTGGGGTGTTTGAAGTGTTTTTCTCCAATTTATGCTTTGTATAGGATGAGTCAACAACATTATTTGGGTATGACCCATTAGTTAACAGAATATGAACTTTTAAAAAGTGAGATTTTCAGTTGAGACATGAAAATGCAAATGCATTCACCATTGTCCGTTTTTGTATGTCAAAGTTCTACTACTCAACTGTTTTCTGGATGAGTTACATACACATGCAAGGCAGACATCTTGGGTGTTTTTTAGATTATCATCCATTATCCAACCTGGTCTCAAAGCATTTCCTATTATTCTGTACGTAAATCTGGGACACTCCATTTAGTATGATATGTTATGTTTCGTATGATATGTATTAATTTGTGGTTGTCCATCACCCATTTCGTATGATAAGTTACAAATTAGAAAAATATACAATGTGCTACGAATTTGTATGATGTACAATATGTTACGAATTCTAGGTAAGTGGCTAATGTTAGCTAGCTGGCTAATATTAGCTAGGCTAGGTGTTTGGTTTAGGAGTTAGGTTAAAGGGTTAGGGATAGGGGAAAGGTTAGCTAACATGCGAAGTAGTTGCATAGTAGCTAAAAAGTAGTTGAAAGGTTGATAATTAGCTAAAATTGTCCGTGATGAGATTCGAACTCGCAACCTTTGGGTTACTAGACTTTTGCGATATACACCAATCACCCTTTTGTTTTTGCCTTAAGTATCCATCTGTCTTATGTAACCATACCAAATGTAACCTATCATACTCATTTGAGTGTGCCATATTTGCTTTTAATATGTTACATCTAGTCTACGAGACCAGGCTGCATTATCTGATGACGTCCATTGAAAAACGATTGTCTCAATCCATACATTTCAGACACCAAATCTTTGTGTGGCCGTACACTAATAGGAGGAAAGCCTAAGGAATTGTAGACCTGAGGTCATGTGAGGTAGGACTAGTAGGTCAAAATAAAGTTCAAAGGTCATAAAGTTCTGGCCATGGAGGGTCCTGTGTGTCTACTAGTGTTACAGCACACAGAAAGATACATATTTAAGGCAGAAAACACCAACAACAACCATGACCCAACGCTCACACAGCCAAACACACGTCTGTACATGTCTAGAAAAAAACACAACCAAACATTCACATCACAAGGCAAAAACACAAATACACTAAAACACAGAATACAGGTTACTGCATCATTTGTAACATTAACAATACATATAAGATGATGTATTTCACATTTAGATTCTGATTGTAGTGTGTTCTTTTCACCTGTGACATTTCTGCGATCAGGATAAATTGATATGTACTAGATTGATTTTGTCTCACAATTAAGGAGGCACTTGACCAGCTTTTAGGAAATACAGCAGCCAAAGAGTGTTTATCACAGAAAACAAAATCCCTCCTTAAACCTCTGTAGAACCATAGGGGACACCCCCTTCTTCAGTCCTGTATAAGATCATTTTGCATTAGTGCTTTAAACACAATTGTCTGAGTCTCTGACAATCATTTTGCGTTGGCAATATGCATAATTGAATGATGAAAGAAAAAAACATACAAGCAAGCACACATTAAAAAACTACGTATAGCTCTTTTGATATATTTTGATATATTTTGAATAAAATAAAATCTACATTCTTGAGAGGGAAAATGATTCAATCACCCCATAGGCAGTTTTACATGTCTCTGTTGAAGCCTGTCACAATTATTTAGGCATCCGTTCTGTATATCGGGCTGAGGAAAGTGGATTAAGCTGTCTGAAAGTAATTTAGGTCCTTTTCTCAATTGCATACTCCTTGCGTCCTTTCTTCTCGCCTCCTTCTCAAAACCCATTAGAAGAGAAGGTCAGAAGGGAGGGACGTCTGGCTCTTTCATCCAATGGGTTTTGAGAAGGAGTCGAGGAGAGAGGACACAAGGAGTATGTAATTGAGATTCTCCCTAGATGTCCTTGTTGAAACCTGACGGAAAGTGATTTAGGCATCCCTGCTGCTGCCTGTCTGGGTGTGTCTGTCTCAGGGGTCCTTGTTGAAACCTGACGGAAAGTGATTTAGGCATCCCTGCTGCTGCCTGTCTGGGTGTGTCTGTCTCAGGGGTCCTTGTTGAAACCTGACGGAAAGTGATTTAGGCATCCCTGCTGCTGCCTGTCTGGGTGTGTCTGTCTCAGGGGTCCTTGTTGAAACCTGACGGAAAGTGATTTAGGCATCCCTGCTGCTGCCTGTCTGGGTGTGTCTGTCTCAGGGGTCCTTGCTGACCACCTCCAGGATGAGTGGGTCAAATGAGTTGCCTGGCTGGATGTCCTGAATCTGCAGAACCTGTTTGGTATACTCCTCATTCATAGTCCTCATCTCCGTCAGACACGCCAGAATCTTAGGGTACAGCAGGCTGGGGGGACAGGGAGGACAGGGACAGGGGGACAAGAGAGACAGGGATATAGGGCCCAAGAGGTCACTATGAAGACAGTATTCCTAGGCACATTATCCAACGTCATGCCTTACGACACGTCTCATGTCTCAATGAAATTCAATATTTAGACAGACTCACTGTTTCTCAGGCTTGGCCCTCTTGGAGTCGATGTGGACCTTCAGCGCAATAGCCAACTTCTCCTGCAGACTATCAATCACACCATGATTGATCACACCCGGACGATCTGCCAATCAGGACTCAACATTTTCAACCACATAAGCATTTGGGGAGCGAACTACCACTGTCTCACGAAGTCATTTAACAACTAATTTCAACAGTCTTTCCTCAGAAGTGTGGATGTATTTAAAGGTCTAATGTAGCCGTTTTTATCTCAATATCAAATCATTTATTGGTAACAATAAAGGACCGTACTGTAATTGTTTTGAATGGTCAAAAAGAAAGAAAAATAGCTTCTTAGTAAAGAGACATTTCTCAAGCAGTACTTTTGCTAGGACTGTCTGGGAGGGGTCTGAGTGGGGAGGGGAAAACTGAAAACTAGCTGTTATTGGCAGAAAGATTTGGAACTCTTTCTTAGTGGTCTATTAACTAATTTATTGCCTGGTGTTGTCACCAGGCAGGCCAAAACTCCATCCCACCAAAACCAGCTGAACATTTCAGGCGGTCTTCAAACAGCTCGCACACTACAGGGGCATTATCATCATTTTCACAATTTCACAGTATGATTCCAATCTCATAGTGTGGAAATATAAAACACAGGAATATCACGTTTTGACAGCACTGGGCCTTTAAATGTATTGAAAGCAGGAAGAATGAAGCAAAGTCAGAGCGTGGTAAGGAGTCTGTGTGTGTGTGTGGCATAATGTTACCTGGAGAGAAGAGGGAGATGGCCTGCATGAGAACATACTCCACCTCCTGCAGCTGTAGGTTCCTCAGGGTGTAGTGGAACCGCATCAGAGGGTCCAACAGGTGGCGCTGAAACCCAGCTACAACAGAGATAGGGGGATGAGGGGAGGGAGGGAGGGAGGGAGGGAGGGGAAAAGAGATGAAGATATGGGAAGGGTTGGGAGTGGGGAGGGTGAGAGAGGGGAGAGGGAAGAGAGAGATGCGGTATAGAGAATTGAGAGGGTGTTGTGTCTAAGGAGATAGAGAAAAATGTTTTAAAAATTTGATAAAAGTGTGGGGGATGGGGTAAAAGGGAGAGACGAGAGAGAGACAGGGTGATGACGAGAGAGAGACAGGGTGATGATGATCGTCTACAGTCATGTGATGTGATAAAGGAACTAAATAAATCTAATAACCCTCACCTACAGGGTCAAGGACTAGGCTACACGGAACCATAGAAACATCCAGTAATAACAGGACAACACACTCGAATGAAAGTTGACCATGGTGTAACCTCACCAGGCTGTTCATCTACCTTGATTATATTTAACTTGACACTACTTATTTGATTACATGAGAAACCTTCATCACACTATCCTGATACTCTGACAGTTACAAGGGGTCACTGATTGACCAATTATTTCCTTTCAAGTGGACACCACTTTTCCAGATTGGAAAACATAAGATATCATACAGCTGCTCCTCCAGCCGGTCGCCAATGGCAACGGTAACAGGGAGGCTGGTGCCCTAATCACAGCATTCTATCTATAATGTAATGATGGTTCTTTTGACCAATCAGATCAGATATTTAGCAAATAATTGGGCAATATATCAGAATTTGGCTGCCTGTGTAAACACAGCCACAGAGACATAAACAAACAGATGGGCTACACCTGTTGAAATGGGAGGGGCTCATTAGCAGCAGCAATGAGGCTGCTGGTCAGGTGAGTAAAGATCTGGCTCCATGTAGCTGTAGCTCAGAGACTAGTCTCTATTGAACAATGACTACCAGTGCTGGTAAACTGTGGCTTGGGTGGGCCAGCCAGCCTAATGATATACAACTGTAGACAGACAAAAATTTGATTCGAGCACAAGACATTGGGATTAAATCCACTTCAAAGGAAAGCAGACACAGCAGAGGCTGTGAATGCCTGAGTCCAATTTGAGCTTCCTCTAGTTACAATACTGGTTGGTAATAAGAACGGGTTTGGGCACATTCTGACTCGAACATCAGCATTCATAGAAAGTATGTCAACTCTGTCACGCAACTGTCTGTCTCTCTGACCCCATTAGCATTACACCTGGTATTAAGATACAGTTCTTTCTACAGTTACTATATCCTCACTATGTAGATTACAATGTGTAAAGAGCATTACTACTGTGTGTGTGTGATATATCAGCCCGATTAACCGGTGCCCCCGCACATTGACTACCCGGACTGTTTGCATTGTGTCCCGCCCCCCCGTCAACACCTCTTTTACGTTGCTGCTACTCTCTGTTTATCATCTATGCAGTCACTTTAACTATACCTACATGTACATATTACCTCAATTAGCCCGACTAACTGGTGCCAGCGCACTTTGACTCTGTACAGGTACAAACTGTATATCGCCTCGCTACTGTTATATTCACTGTCATTGTACTGTTTTTTTAGTTAGCTATTGTTTACCTAATACCTATTTTTTACTTAAAAATTGCACTGTTGGTTAGGGTTTATAAGTAAGCATTTCACTGAATACCTGTTGTATTTGGCGCACGTGACAAATAAACTTTGATTTGATATATATATATACATACATACATACATACAGTTGAAGTCGGAGGTTTACATACACTTAGGTTGGAGTACTTAAAACTCGTTTTTCAACCACTCCACAAATTTCTTGCTAAAAACTGCAGTTTAGGCAAGACGGTTAGGACATCTACTTTGTGCATGACACAAGTAATTCTTCCAACAATTGTTTAAAGAAGGATTATTTCACTTATAACTCACTGTATCACAATTCCAGTGGGTCAGAAGTTTACATACACTAAGTCTGGAAAATGTCAGAAAATGTCATGGCTTTAGAAGCTTCTAATAGGCTAATTGATATCATTTTAGTCAATTGGAGGTGTACCTGTGGATGTATTTCAAGGCCTACCTTCAAACTCAGTGCCTCTTTGCTTGACATCATGGGGAAATCAAAAGAAATCAGCCAAGACCTCAGAAAAACAATTGTCTGGTTCAACCTTGGGAGCAATTTCCAAACACCTGAAGGTACCACGTTCATCTGTACAAACAATACCACGCAAGTATAAACACCACGGGACCACGCAGCAGTCATACCGCTCAGGAAGGAGACGCGTTCTGTCTCCTAGAGACGAACATACTTTGGTGCAAAAAGTGCAAATCAATCCCAGAACAACAGCAAAGGACCTTGTGAAGATGCTGGAGGAAACAACAGTATCTATATCCACAGTAAAACGAGTCCTATATCGACATAACCTGAAAGGCCGCTCAGCAATGAAGCCACTGCTCCAAAACCGCCATAAAAAAGCCAGACTACGGTTTGCAACTGCACATGGGGACAAAGATTGTACTTTTTGGAAAAATGTCCTCTGGTCTGATGAAACAAAAATAGAACTGTTTGGCCATAATGACCATTGTTATGTTTTGAGGAAAAAGGGAGAAGCTTGCAAGCCGAAGAACACCATCCCAACAGTGAAACACGGGGGTGGCAGCATCATGTTGTGGGGGTGCTTTGCTGCAAGAGGGACTGGTGCACTTCACAAAATAGATGGCATCATGAGGTAGGAAAATTATCAGGAAGGAATAGTCAGGAAGTTATAGCTTGGTCGGAAATGGGTCTTCCAAATGGACAATGACCCCAAGCATACTTATTGTGGGAAGCTTGTGGAAGGCTACCCTTCACATTCTTAAAATAAACCGGTGATCCTAACTGACCAAATACAGTTTTTTTTTACTAGGATTAAATGTCAGGAATTGTGAAAAACAGGGTTTAAATGTATTTGGCTAAGGTGTATGTAAACTTCCGACTTCAACTGTATATGTGTGTGTACACTATAAGACCAAAAGTATGTGGATACCTGTTCGTCGAACACCTCATTTCAAAATAATGGGAATTAATATGGAGTTGGTCCCCCTTTGCTGCTATAACAGCCTCCATTCTTCTGGAAAGGCTTTCCACTAGATGTTGGAACATTACTGAGGGGATTTGCTTCTATTCAGCCACAAAAGCATTAGCGAGGTCGTCATTGATGTTGGGCGATTAGGCCTGGCTTGCAGTCGGCGTTCCAATTCATCCCAAAGGTTTTCGATGGGGTTGAGGTCAGGGCTCTGTGCAGGCCACTCAAGTTCTTCCACACCGATCTCAAACAATTTCTGTATGGAAGATGCTTTGTGAACAGGGGCGGCAGCGTAGCCTAGTGGTTAGAGTGTTGGACTAGTAACCAAAAAGTTGCAAGATCGAATCCCCGAGCTGACAAGGTACAAATCTGTCATTCTGCCCCTGAACAAGGCAGTTAACCCACTGTTCCTAGGCCGTCATTGAAAATAAGAATTTGTTCTTAACTGACTTGCCTAGTTAAATAAAATTTAAAAAATTACAATTGTCTTGCTGAAACAGGAAAGAGAAGCACAGAATCGTCTAGAATGTCATTGTATGTGGTAGCATTAAGAGTGCTCTACACTGGAACTAAGGGGCTTAGCCTGAACCATGAAAAACAGCCCCAGATCATTATTCCTCCTCCAAACTTTACAGTTCGCACCATGCATTCAGGCAGGTAGCGTTTTCCTGGCATCCGCCAAACCCAGAGTCGTCTGTCGGACTGCCAGATGGTGAGGTGTGATTCATCACTCCAGAGAATGCTTTTCCACTGCTCGAGAGTCCAATGGCGGCGAGCTGTACACCACAACAGCCACCACTTGGCACTGCGCATGGTTATCTTAGGCTTGTGTGCAGCTGCTCGGCCATGGAAACCCATTTCATGAAGCTCCCGAAGAACAGTTATTGTGCTGAAGTTGCTTCCAGATGCAGTTTGGAACTCAGTAATGAGTGTTGCAACCGACAGACGATTTTTACGCGCTGTGCACTTCAACAGTTCCATTCTGTGAACGTGTGTGGCCTACCACTTTGCGGCTGAGCCGTTGTTGCTCCTAGATGTTTCCACTTCACCTTAACAGCACTTACAGTTGACCGGGGAAGCTCTAGCAGGGCAGAAATCGTTTCTATGACGGTGCCACATTGAAAGTCACTGATCTCTTCAGTAAGGCCATTTTACTAACAATGTTTGTCTCTATGGAAATTGCATGGCTGTGTGCTCGATTTTATACACCAGACAGCAACAGGTGTGGCTGAAATAGCCAAATCCACTGATTTTAGTGGGGCGTCCATATACTTTTGAGTGTGTGTGTATATATATAAATAAATAATAGTTTTTCTGTAGCTGCATATAAAACAGGACTATGATAGCTATTACTTCCATAAACAAAATAGATTTGTTGAGGACTGAAAAAAGCCAAAGGTTGTGTCCAGGGACAGATTTCTTTTTTAAATGGCCCTGGAGATCTCACTTTTTTATCACAGTAGCAGTTAGCTCTCATCTCGCCTCGGCACTGCATCAAACAGATGAAGCAACTGCACATCTAGCTAATCTCCTTCCCCATCCCCTCTTCTCTTGATTCTACAGGGAGCTCGCCTGTTCTCGCCTGTTCTTCTCAAAACATTATTAGCAAGCTAGCTACCGTTAGACAATTTGAGAAGAGTGCTCAGCTTGCTAACATTCAAAGCCAACCAACTACACACCAAATATACATAGAGCAAACAGCTATTTTCTAAACTATTAGTCTCAACCAAATAACAAGTACATAGCTAGACTAATTCCTCTGTTACACAACGTAAGAACAACCAGATACAGGCTAGCCAGACCGGAACCCTGTGAAACGTGAAAGCACGTTCAAGAAGGATAACACCTCACCTGATTGGTCAGAATAATCCCTGTCCACCAGAGCTCGTGTTTTTCTCTGCTGCTTGCTCGCAGAATAGTTTTTTTTACAACTACAAAACTATTGGCAGAGGTTAGTTGCTAAATTAGTGGCAAAACTCTGAGCACAAAGATTCGATATCGGCAAATATAGTTTTGATTAGTAGAAAAAGATTAAACAGTCGCAAGTTTAGTAAATGAGTTGCATTCATTCTCAAATGATGTTGCATGCTTGCAAATCTTATTGAATTTATTCACATATCAACTTACATGTTTGCAAGTGTTGTATTTATTAACACATCAAGTTATGCACTTGCAAGTGATGTTGCATTTATTCTCAAAATAAGTTACATGTTTGCAAATATATTTTGCAATTACAAAACTCATTATTCAGGTGCAACTCATATTTGACATTTGCAAATCATACTTTACATGGTTGTACACTTAAGTCACTATTTTACCTCCATAGTAGAATATGTTGTATGGCTGGCATTGTATTAGAGGGTGTTGAATTATTAGAATAAAAGTATAATAATCTATTAAAAAAATATAATAATATGCATCTTGTGATCAGTTTTGTGCCTATATCTGGTGAGACCCAATCATTCTACCCCACAACATTCTGCCTTACTGCACGTGGCATGTGATATGAACTTGTGGTTGTAACATGGCAAAGTAATCCAATCACAATGCATACGTAGGATATACATTTGATGCATTTTAATGCCAGGTGTAGACACGAGGTGCACAGACAACAATCCAACCACAGGTGCTTGGTCTTTAAAAATATATAATATTTTACCTTTATTTAACCAGGTAGGCTAGTTGAGAACAAGTTCTCATTTACAACTGCGACCTGGCCAAGATAAAGCAAAGCAGTGCGACACAAACAACAACACAGAGTTACACATGGGATAAACATACATACAGTCAATAACACAACAGAGAAAGTCTATATACACTGTGTGCAAATGAGGTAGGATAAGGGGGGGTGAGGCAATGAATAGGCCATAGTGGCGAAATTATTACAGTATGGCAAATTAAACACTGGGGTGATAGATGTGCAGAAGATGAGTGTGCAAGTAGCGATACTAGGGTGCAAAGGAGCAAAATAAATCAAATCTGAGAAAAGGTGCAGCTTTCCATCATCAGAGGAGTGTGGAAACAGAAATGAAGAAACAAGATAGGATCTCTGAACCTGTATACACAAGTTGGATCAGGTGTATTAGAGAAGGTCGTTATTCTGGCAGGTTGCCTGGTACGGCAACTGCTCCGCCCACAACCGTAAGGCTCTCCAGAGGGTAGTGAGGTCTGCACAACACATCACCGGGGGCAAACTACCTGCCCTCCAGGACACCTACACCACTCGATGTCACAGGAAGGCCATAAAGATCATCAAGGACAACAACCACCCGAGCCACTGCCTGTTCACCCCGCTATCATCCAGAAGGCGAGGTCAGTACAGGTGCATCAAAGCAGGGACCGAGAGACTGAAAAACAGCTTCTATCTCAAGGCCATCAGACTGTTAAACAGCCACCACTAACATTGAGTGGCAGCTGCCAACATACTGACTCAACTCCAGCCACTTTAATAATGGAAATTGATGGAAATTGATGTAAAAATGTATCACTAGCCACTTTGAACAATGCCACTTAATGTAATGTTTACATACCCTACATTACTCATCTCATATGTATATGTATATACTGTACTCTATATCATCTACTGCATCTTGCCATCTTTATGTAATACATGTATCACTAGCCACTTTAAACTATGCCACTTTATGTTTATATACCCTACATTACTCATCTCATATGTATATACTGTACTCTATACCATCTACTGCATCTTGCCTATGCCGTTCTGTACCACCACTCATTCATATATCTTTATGTACATATTCTTTATCCCTTTACACTTGTGTGTATAAGGTAGTAGTTGTGGAATTGTTAGGTTAGATTACTCGTTGGTTATTACTGCATTGTCGGAACTAAAAGACACACCTTCCTCTCCCTCTCCTCCACCTCTCACCAGAGATAACTAAACCTGCTGACACACCTCCCTCTCCTCCACCTCCCACCAGATAACTAAACCTGCTGACACATCTCCCTCTCCTCCACCTCCCACCAGATAACTAAACCTGCTGACACACCTCCCTCTCCCTCTCATCCATCTCCCACCAGAGATAACTAAACCTGCTGACACACCTCCCTCTCCTCCACCTCCCACCAGATAACTAAACCTGCTGACACACCTCCCTCTCCTCCACCTCCCACCAGATAACTAAACCTGCTGACACACCTCCCTCTCCCTCTCATCCACCTCCCACCAGAGATAACTAAACCTGCTGACACACCTCCCTCTCCTCCACCTCCCACCAGATAACTAAACCTGCTGACACACCTTCCTCTCCCTCTCCTCCACCTCTCACCAGAGATAACTAAACCTGCTGACACACCTCTCTCCTCCACCTCCCACCAGATAACTAAACCTGCTGACACACCTCCCTCTCCTCCACCTCCCACCAGATAACTAAACATGCTGACACACCTCCCTCTCCCTCTCATCCACCTCCCACCAGAGATAACTAAACCTGCTGACACACCTCCCTCTCCTCCACCTCCCACCAGATAACTAAACCTGCTGACACAACTCCCTCTCCTACACCTCCCACCAGATAACTAAACCTGCTGACACACCTCCCTCTCCTTCTCCTCCACCTCCCACCAAAGATAACTAAACCTGCTGACACACCTCCCTCTCCTTCTCCTCCATCTCCCACCAGAGATAACTAAACCTGCTGACACACCTCCTTCTCCTCCACCTCCCACCAGAGATAACTAAACCTGCTGACACACCTCCCTCTCCCTCTCCTCCACCTCCCACCAGATAACTAAACCTGCTGACACACCTCCCTCTCCCTCTCCTCCACCTCCCACCAGAGATAACTAAACCTGCTGACACACCTCCCTCTCCCTTTCCTCCACCTCCCACCAGAGATAACTAAACCTGCTGACACCTCTCTCTCCCTCTCCTCCACCTCCCACCAGAGATAACTAAACCTGCTGACACACCTCCCTCTCCCTCTCCTCCACCTCCCACCAGAGATAACTAAACCTGCTGACACACCTCCCTCTCCCTCTCCTCCACCTCCCACCAGAGATAACTAAACCTGCTGACACACCTCCCTCTCCCTCTCCTCCCACCAGAGATAACTAAACCTGCTGACACACCTCCCTCTCCCTCTCCTCCACCTCCCACCAGAGATAACTAAACCTGCTGACACACCTCCCTCTCCTCCACCTCCTCTATTCTCCTCGTACCTGCATATCCACCATATCCACCTCTCCTCCTTCTCGTTAGAGAGGTTCCATAGTGAGCCACATGCAGCTAATTAACCTGCAGTAAGTCACCCCTCTCAGCCATGAACTGTGTGACTAGTTTATAATGGGCCTTCAATGCAGGACATTCTACCACTTTGGGACTCCGTATTCAGAATGGCTATGTATGCTAAGTATGTAGGTTTTGCTATGTAGTATGAAGGTTCACTCACCCCGGACAGCGTCGTCCATGCAGTATGTCAGGGGACCACACTCCCAGATGCCCGTCTTGACATTGAACATCATGTTGAAGCGGATCTGCATCATCTCAAACATGGCCCCCTTCAACAGAGAGATCTGGTCGTCTATGGCCAGGGCCCTGTCAGACACACCCACACACACACATCCTCACAGGTAAGAGAGCGATAGAGAGAGAGAAGGGGGACATACACAAATATGCAAACACACACACCTGAAGGAGGGGAGTCCTTTGGCAAAGTTGATGATGTTTTGGATCATGTAGGTGGTGAGGTCAGCTATGTGGGGCAGAGTGGTGAAAACCGTATTCTTCCCCCCATCACTCCTGCCCTCCTTCTTCTCCTTCTCCTCCTCCTTCTTCTCCTCCATGTCGGTGGTAAGGTCAGCTACATCGGGCAGAGTGGTGAAAACTGTATTCTTCCCTCCATCACTCCTGTCCTCCTCATCCTCTAAAGAACAGGAGGAAGAGGATAAGCTGGTGGAGGTGGAAGTGGAGTAAGATGATGACAAGTTATCCATTCTTCCAGTCTGTTTTGCACTTTGCCCACTGGCAGTCTGGTTCCACACAGACATGGGGTTGAGGTCTCTGTCGATGGGCTGAAACAGACACAAACTCAATCAGATATCATCCACCCAATATGCAACACAGAACACAAAACCCAAATGCACGGACGCACACGCACACACACACACACACACACACACACACACACACACACACACACACACACACACACACACACACACACACACACACACACACACCCTGAACTGGAAGTGGGAAAAGGTGACGTCGAAGGTCTTTTCATGGGCGTTGAACAGTTCCTGTATGACAGCTTCCTGTTGTGGCGAGAGGACCGGGGGCTCTTCAACCATCCTGTTCCTCCTGATCTGACTCCTCCTCTTCTCCACAGCCTCCTTTGACATGATCACTATGGCAACAGAGACAAACGCTTTGCCACCACGGCAGACCTGGGTTCGAATACTATTTCAATTACTTTTACATACATTTTTAAGTTCAAAGAAGTTCACTCTCTGTATGTGTGCCATACAGAGAGTGAATGGGCAAGACACAAAATGTAAGAGCCTTTGAACAGGGTATGGTAGTAGATGCCAGGCACACCGGTTTCTGTCAAGAACTTCAACGCTGCAGGGATTTTCAAGCTCAACAGTTTCCCGTGTGTATAAAGATTGGTCCACCACCTCAAATGGACATAGAGCCAACTTGCCACAACTGTGGGAATCATTGGAGTCAACATGGGCCAGGATCCCTATGGAACGCTTTCGACACCTTGTAGAGTCCACGCCCAACAAATTGAGGCTGTCCTGAGGACAAAATATTAGGAAGGTGTTCCTAAAGTTGTGTACACTCAGTATATATGGAAATACACTTGGAACGTATTGGCATGTATTTGAATACAAGTAGTTGATTCAGCACCACATTATTTGAAAATACTCAAATACAAAGAATACGAGTATTTAAATAACACGTATTTGAACCCAGGTCTGCATGTCACTACAGAAAGATTAAAAAGCCAACGGTAACCCAGTATGTGGGCGTAAGTGTGTTCGTGTTAGTGTGTGAACTCACACTCTTTCAGCATGCCTATGGACTGGCATTTGTGGAGTCGACAGGCCTGGCACTGGCGGCGGTTGTTCTTGGTGATGACACAGACACCCTGCTGCGGGCAGCAGAACTTAGTGGGGTGCTTCATGGCACGCCTGGCACAACATCAAAGGCACATGATACACATATTATAAATATACTGTAAATATACTGAATATAATATACTGTATGTGGAAGAGGTGAGTTTCAGCCACAGATTTAAACATTATTACTATCAGGTTTCAGGTATGACCCAGATGCAGACAATGTTGAAGAAACAACAGTTTATTTCTAGTACAGGGCCAGACAAACGACAGGTCAAAGGCAGGCAGAGGTCAGTAATCCAGAGAGGGTGCAAAAGGTCCAGAACGGCAGGCAGGCTCAGGGTCAGGGCAGGCAGGGGTCAATAATCCAGTGAGGTGGGGCAAGGTATAGAACGGCAGGCAGGCTCAGGGTCAGGGCAGGCAGGGGTCAATAATCCAGTGAGGTGGGGCAAGGTATAGAACAGCAGGCAGGCTCAGGGTCAGGGCAGGCAGAACGGTCAAAACCGGGAAGGACTAGAAAACAGGCGCAGGGGAACAAACTCTGGTAGGTTTTACGAAACAAAACGAACTGGCAACAGACAAACAGAGAACAAAGGTGTAAATACACAGGGGATAATGGGGAAGACGAGCAACACCTGGAGGAGGGTGGAGACAAGACAAAGACAGCTGAAACAGATCAGGGTGTGACAATTACATGGATTCAGTTATTATCTTAACTATGCTTTTTAAGAAAATACATGTGCATGCGTGTGTATAAGAGAGAGATAGTGTGTGTGTTTTAATGAGCTAATTTGACGTCTGCTTATCTTCATCGCCAATGGATACCACTGATAGATATGTTCCAAACCTATTTACCGCTAATGAGTACTTGGAGCATACAGAATACAGAGCTCAGGTAGCCAGCCCATAGAGAGTCTCAAACCAGCAACACTGCCCAGCAACAAAGAGCAATCAAGTCAACCAGCAACAAAGAGAGATCATATGGAGTGAGTCAGAGTAGTATACAGATCCAAACTTGGAAAATGCAAGGAAATGCAAAGGCACAGAGTATTCAAGGTTTAAAGGTGCACTATGCAGAAATCGCTTCGCCATTTCTCGGTTGTTAAAATTCTAGTAGTACGCCTAATTTCAGTTTATGTGACAAAACAAGTAGGTATAGTGTAGAGAATCATTGTGCCATCTAAACCACTGTGAAATATATTTTCCATAACCCAAAATATTGTATTCTGAGCTGTTTGAAGTTGGTGTACAAAACGGAAAGTAAAGGCGCAAAAACCAAAACAGTTTTACAACATCTTAGACTTGCTTTCAATGAGAATGACAGATCTATAACTCACATTTCTATATGAATTTGAATGGTCAGGTCGCCCAAAAAGTTACATATTGCAGCTTTAAAAGGGCTCCAAAAGTTTGTAATTTCCACTTTAAAATGTCAGACTAGATTTGCCCAAATGAAAACTATATCAAGCATGAATTATATTCCACATAATTCAGGAGATGTATTTACTGCTCTCACCTGTGAGCACCTATTGGCCACAATGTATTAACCACTTAATTTGTAAAACACAAACGTTCTCAAACACTCAGTTCCTTGTTTATGCTAACACAGTACTGAATGCTTGCGTGTGTGTGTTTCACTAACCTGAAGAATCCCTTGCAGCCCTCACATGTCATGGCGTTGAAGTGATAGCCTGTAGCCCGATCTCCACACACCTGACACACCTTGGGCTCCCCATCATCTTCCTCCTCCTCTTCCTCCTCTGCAGAGGTCTGGGATGGGGGCCAGTCGCTGAGGTTCTCCTTACTCATTCTGACCTGAGGGAGGTGTTATAACAGAGGCCTCAGCACTGTTACTAATGAGAATGGAATAGATTTGATACACTACTGCTAATAAATCCTATCCAATCTATTCCAATCAGACCAACTACTGACTATTCAATTTGAGATTAATATAATTTTTAATGAATTGAAGTTAAAAAAAAAATGTAATATTCAATTTCAGGTAAACATCACAGTCTTATCAGGTCAAAACAGATCAACATTTATATTATAAGAGCTTTGGTGTGATCTTATTTACAAATTTAAGGGTCAGTCGGTTCTTCTAAATATAGCAGTCATTAGATCTATGACGGAAAATAAAATTGTCTCCTGCTTCTTAGGTCAGGCATTAAACATGTTGTTCATGGGTTTCTGTCTTGAAAAAGTCTGTCCTACATGTCTGTTACATAATGTTCTGAATTATATATAATAATAGAACGAACAGACATGCACTTCTCTGTCAGTTCTATAGAATACAATTCTATTATTTGCAGCATGCAGAACAGGGACGCCTCAGCTTCACATTAGATGGGGCAAATTAACAATTACACAAAACCAATCATTTAATAAACTGAAAGTCACATCAAAATCAGACAGACTGACAATACGTCTAAATGTCTAAAGAAAACTGAACATTTGAAATCAACTAACAATCAAACTGGAGATAACTAATCCATCCACTGACCCTGTCAAAAGAATACACAGCTGACAGCTACTGAAACCAACACAATCCCAGTCCCACACAATACTTTTGTTATTGGGTCTTTAGTTTGGGCATGCCTTTTTGTATTTTTACTCTATGTACATATATATGTTTCGTCACCATCTGAACACATAGTAATCTGCTTGGACTGGCCGACCAAGTGGTCAAGACGGAGCTGGCCCTGGACCTAAGTTAAGGTGGCTGTCTCCTGGGCACACATTCAACACCTAGTGATCACACACACTTACTTCCCACATTTATGCACACATCAAATCAGGTTACATACAGTTGAAGTCGGAAGTTTACATACACGTAGGTTGGAGTCATTAAAACTCGTTTTTCAACCACTCCACACATTTCTTGTTAACAAACTATAGTTTTGGCAAGTCGGTTAGGACATCTACTTTGTGCATGACACCAGTAATTTTTCAAACAATTGTTTACAGACAGATTATTTCACTTATAATTCACTGTATCACAATTCCAGTGGGTCAAAAGTTTACATACACTAAGTTGACTGTGCCTTTAAACATCTGTGAAAATTCCAGAAATGATGTCATGGCTTTAGAAGCTTCTGATAGGCTAATTGACATCATTTGAGTCAATAGGAGGTGTACCTGTGGATGTATTTCAAGGCCTACCTTCAAACTCAATGCCTCTTTGCTTGACATCAAGGGGAAATCAAAAGAAATCAGCCAAGGCCTCAGAAAAAAAATGTGGACCTCCACAAGTCTGGTTCATCCTTGTGAGCAATTTCCAAACGCCTGAAGGTACCACGTTCAGCTGTACAAACAATAGCACGTAAGTATAAACACCAATGGACCACGCAGCCGTCATACCGCTCAGCAATGAGACACGTTCTGTCTCCTAGAGATAAACGTACTTTGGCGCGAAAAGTGCAAATCAAGCCCAGAACAACAGCAAAGGACCTTGTGAAGATGCTGGAGGAAACAGGTACAAAATATTCTATATTCACAGTAAAACGAGTCCGATATCTACACAACCTGAAAGGCCACTCAGCAAGGAAGTGCTACTCCAAAACCGCCATAAAAAAGCCAGACTACGGTTTGCAACTGCACATGGGGACAAAGATCGCACTTTTGGGAGAAATGTCCTCTGGTCTGATGAAACAAAAATAGAACTGTTTGGCCATAATGACCATCGTTATGTTTGGAGGAAAAAGGAGGAGGCTTGCAAGCCGAAGAACTGTCACGGCCGTCGTTGAAGGAAGACCAAAGCGCAGCGTGGTGAGCGTACATTACTTTTTATTTGGATGATATCGCCAACAAAAACAATAAACAATACAAAAACGATCGCGAAGCTTAAGAGGGCTATAGTACCCCAAACAAAGACTACTTCCCACAAACACAAAAGGGAAAAAGGTTGCCTAAGTATGATTCCCAATCAGAGACAACGATAGACAGCTGTCCCTGATTGAGAACCATATCCGGCCAAAACAAAGTTATGTTGTGCTTCTGATTCAGTTCTCTTCCTTCTCAATCTCTCTCATAGTTGTTATCCGAAGGACAGAGAGCTCCAATGTCAGGCAAAATTAAGAGCTGGAGAGATGGAGAAAAACTCTCACTCTTTGCATGAGAGTACCTATATGTTACACCACTGATGACTCTCTGACACATAATTCCTTTATTGCTTTGTAACAAAACTGTAATAGCAACATATTAGGGAATCTAATGACATTTAATTGATATTGTGTAATAACCTGAGGTTAATGACATTATGTTGGTGTCCAGTGTGTGTGTGTGGGTGTGTGTTTGTGTATGTGTGTGTGTGAGTGAGTGAGTGAGTGAGTGAGTGAGTGAGTGAGTGAGTGAGTGAGTGAGTGATAGAGTGAGTGAGTGAGTGAGTGAGTGAGTGAGTGAGTGAGTGAGTGAGTGAGTGAGTGAGTGAGTGAGTGAGTGAGATATCAAAACGTATAATATGTTATGAATTTTCCAAATGTATGATATGTTAGGTTAAAACTTAATGACGCACGGATCCCTTTAGCGGGATCATTTTCATCAACAACCGCTAAATTGCAGAGCGCCAAATTTTAAGAAATTGCAAAAAATATTTATATTCATGAAATCACAAGTGCAATATAGCAAAACACAGCTTAGCTTGTTGTTAATCCACCTGTCGTGTCAGATTTTGAAAATATGCTTTACAGCGAAAGCAATCCAAGCGTTTGTGTGATTTTATCGATCACTAGGCGAAACATTAAGAACACCTAGCAGCAGTGTAGATTGGTCACGAAAGCCAGAAAAGCAATAAAATGAATCGCTTATCTTTGATGATCTTCGGATGTTTGCACTCACGAGACTCCCAGTTACACAATAAATGTTCCTTTTGTTCGATAAAGATTATTTTTATATAAAAAAAACTCAATTTGTTTGGCGTGTTATGTTCAGTATTCCACAGCCTTAGACAGGTCATCAAGGCTTGACGAAAATTCCAAAGAGTATGCGTAAAGTTCGTGGAAACATGTCAAACGTTCTTTAATAATCAATCCTCAGGTTGTTTTTAACATCAATAATCGATAATATTTCAACCAGACTGTAAACTATTCAATACTGGAGAGAAAGAAAATGTTGAGCAACCAGTGTGAACTAATGGAGGGACATGGAGGGACATCCGTGTATCCACTGACGCGTTTTGATAAATCTCGCTAATTTTTCAAAATAAAAGCTTGAAACTATGTCTAAAGACTGTTCACATCCTGAGGAAGCCACAGGAAAAGGAATCTGGTTGATATCCCTTTAAATGGAGGAAAGGCAGGCAATGGAACAGGGATTTTTCAAAATAAGAGTCACTTCCGGGTTGGATTTTCTCAGGTTTTCGCCTGCAAAATCAGTTCTGTTATACTCACAGACAATATTTTGACAGTTTTGGAAACTTTAGAGTGTTTTCTATCCTACTCTGTCAATTATATGCATATTCTAGCATCTGGACCTGAGAAATAGGCAGCTTACAATGGGAACGTTATTTTTCCAAACATAGAAATTCTACCCCCTAGCTTCAAGAGGTTTTAAAGGGTTTAGGTAAGGGTTAACTAAAAGAGTTAAGGTTAGGGGATGGGTTAGCTTAAAGGGTTAAGGTTAGGTTTAGCTAACATGTTAAGTAGTTTCAAAGTAGATAAAAAGTAGTAGAAAAGTTGCTAATTAGCTGAAATGCTAAAGTTGTCCGTGCTGAGATTTGAACTCGTAACCTTTGGGTTGCTAGACGTTCGCATTATACGCCTACCCATCCACCTCGAACAACCACCCACCTCGAACAACCATACATTTTACATTAAGTAACCATCTGTCTTACGTAACCATGCCAAACGTAACATATCATACTAATTTGGGTATTGAGGATTTATATTTACTATGTTACGTCTAGTCTATGAGACCAGGCTGGTAGGGGTGGTCTGCTCAAGACCTGCTGCCAATCACAACCCTTTTAGTGCCTTTGTTTAATGTACTTTAATTACATAGTACCATTAACCACACATTATGGGGACATGTCACTCAAAGAGTGTAATTTAACTTTCACTGGTTCTCTGCTTGGCCTTCAGTGCTCTCCCTATCTAGGACTTCATTCATGTTGAAAAATGTCAGTGTGCCACCTTGTGATATGATTCAAATTACATGTAGACTGGAAATAAGTTAGTGTTCTCAATAACAGCACACACAGAGAGAGGGAGAGAGAGAGGGAGGGAGAGAGAGAGAGAACAGCAACTGGAATCTGGACTCATAATCCAGGTCCTACCATTGTGAGAATAACAATTGTATAACTATGACACAATTGCCACACACACAGATACAAAAACACAGACAAAACACATGCGCGTACACACACACTTCTATGCCAAGGCTCGGGTCCAAAGTTCTGTGTAAACGTTTGAAACAGTTCTCTGAACAGAGACAAGCAGGTGGTATAGTAGCCTACGGTACTTTGGCATGAACACTGATTGCAGTGACACAAAATGGTCCACTTCACAAACGTAGCAATAGCCAAAACATTGCATGTTAACAGTGTGTTGAAACAGAATGTTGCAAAATATATGACAATTATTACTACAGCCGTGAGCGATCCAAGCTGTGAATTTCACTACAAAGTATCCTGTGTATACACGGAGTAGAGCACGAGCCTATCCTACGGTCTTTCTTTTTCTTTTTAGAGGCAACATAAAGCATGAAAGACTGATTTACTTACAAAGACATTACAGCACTAATATCATAATCCCCGGGTCTTGGAAGGCGACTTCCGTGGGCCATGACTACTTTGAAGAAAACATTGTAGCTGCGACTTTCAAGTGAAAGTGTTTATCCAGAATCACTCCTCCACACCAAAGCTCCCCTCGTCTCCAGAGCGCACACTCACTTCCTGGTTACGCTCTAGGTTGAAGATGACAATAATTATATTTTTAGACCTAGGTTAAATTGACATTAACGCCTCAAAAGTTGTATACAACAAAACCACTGTTTTAGTAATTCAGGTTTATTAGTTATGCTGTCTACAGTATCAAGGCTAAATGCCGAGCTCTCTCAACAAGAGACGGACTGATTTCTCAGCCAATGGCCTATCCACATGCAGGCTTTCCCACACCCTATACTCGTGATAGGAGGATGACGTGTTGTACATATGTAGGATCACCCTGTTGCAGGAGAAATATCCTGCAAAGCAGGATATTTCAAACTTGTAGTGTATTTGAAGTTTAATAGTCTTCTGAAGATTGTAATTTCCACTTTAAAATTTCAGTCTTGATTTTCATTCACCCCTACAAACATGTCCATTAATTATAATCCACATAATATTTCACATTTCCTTTATTGCAGGATTAATTCCCTGCTGTAGCAAACTGGCTCGAATTAAGATCCTACATATGTAGTAGCCTGTAGTAGTAACTGTAATAACACGACCCATACAAGAAAGATCGTAAACCTACTCAACCATAGACCCATGAAATCTCAGAATTTATAGAATTCGAATCAATTCACTTTAATTTCAAGCACAGCACGAGAAAAACAAGCCAAACCCAATGATCTGCTGAGCTGCCTGGAGGTTATTTAAAAAATATATTTATTATTTTATTTTTTATTATTAATATTCATAATACAAAATTATCAACAATTTACATCGCTACATCAAACGTCTAACAAAACTAAACACAGGTATAAACATGAAAATACTAAATACATACATATATATATATATATATATATATATATATATATATATATATATATATATATATAAATAATAAATACAAAATATAATTTGAGTGCAATTGTATTCATTCTGAAAAAATCTCATTATAATGATTTATGAATATGTTATTCTTGATGTTATTCATTCATAATGTCTTAACAAGATGATTCAATTCAATCAAAAATATTTTTAATATTGGTATGGAATTATGGAATTGTTGTTTGTGTATAAAGTTTTTGGCAACAAGAAATAAAAACATTCACAATAATTTCAATGGTCTTGTTATCATTGCAGTAGTAACATACTAATATACTATATCCTTCATGTCGAAAACATGGGTAGTGTTTAAAATGGTAAATAAGTATCCTGCAAGATTTTCCCAAATTTCTAATACAAATTTACATGAATAGATCAAGTGAGTCAGATTTTCACCTTATTTTTCACAGAAAACGCAGATATCATCAATAGCCACAAATTTGGACAGAATTACATGGATATATCTTATCCAGAATTTTAAAGTGCACTTCCTTCAATTTGTTAGGTATACAATATTTGTAAGGCATTAACAACGTTTTTTTCCAGACAATGTTAGGAATAAGCAAGTTCCAGAAAAATGTTCCTCTAATTAAAGTTGGTTCCGTGAATGGAAAATTTGTGTTATGTATTTATTACAACAAGATTTCTCAAGTAAGCCCACGCCTCCCAAACTGAGTTCTGGATAAGCTCTGTGAACATCACCAAATCTGTAGTTAGACCACTGGGAATGGCTTTGATCACAGAAATAAACTCTCTTAAAGGTATTGGAAACTCATTCAATGTTAGAAATTGTTTATATTCAAGAATATTACCCCTGTTGTCAAAAACATCAAGAACAAAGTCAATATTCCTCTCATGCCAGCTAGGGTAGAACAATTACTTATTCCTTACAGTTATGTCTGAATTATTCCACAAAAGAGCTTTATGTGGGGGACAATTGTGCAGGAAACATATTTTCTGGACCATTAAAGCTTGTTGGTGAAACCTAGCCAATTTAGCTGGTGATCTTTCAGGAATATAATTACATTGCAGTAAAAACTGAAGACCTCCCAACCTTTACCTCCCACACATTGTTTGGAATGAAATACCAAATTGATTCTGTATTGACCAAACATCTTTTCAACCAATTGATCTTGAAAGTGTTATTTATGTCAACTAAATCCAACAGCTTCAGACCTCCTTCAACTCTTTTATTTGAGAGGACTGACTTTTTTAGTTTGTGAGACTTATTTTTCCAGATGAAGTCAAGAAAGGCCTTGTTGATCTCTTTACAGGCAGAGGGATTTACAAATAAAGATAACGAGGTGTACACAAAGCGAGACAGTTCCTCTGCCTTGGACAGAAGCACTCTCCCAAGTATATAAAGATCCCTTTGTAGCCAATAATTTTTTTTACTGTCTAGTGAACCATGAGCAGCAGCCCAATGGAGCAGTTTCTATGGCTAATCACACGCAGAGCGGGGGACAGACAGACGACCAACTAACATAATAAATTATTTCGGATTTCTGCGCATAAAAATGAGCACGGGAGGGGAGTGATTCTTATCGGGACAGGACGGGAATGTTATAGAACTGTTGCAGGATCAGGACAATACAGGAAAAAACCTGACAGGACAAGACAGGACATGAATTGATTTTCACTCCCGTGTCAACTTCTTGCAGGGATGGAGGGAGAGGGAGAGAGAGAAGAAAATGGGAGGGGAGGGGAGAGAGAAGGAAAGAGCGAGAGGGAAGGTAATATTATGTTATTACTGTGTTACTGTGCTATCATGTATTATTATTGTGTGGTGGTGATAGACAACCCAGCCCTGTCTCTGACTTTAATCTTTTGGATACAGGTTCCGCTCAGGTAAGCCCAACCATAAATGATCCGCGTTATCATCATACTGCAAGCCCGCAACAGGTAACCCTCATTGACTCTTGTTTAAATCCACATCTTTGTTCAAAGCGTAGGCCCAATGGTACAGTTTTAGACTATCTTGTATCTGAACCAATTCAAACTATCCCTTTGGTATTTTCAAATAAGGGGTTATCAACTGAGCATAGTATGCTTGTATTACAGACTGAAATCCTGCAGCTGTGTCATTGATTCATGTCAATGCCAGAAGTTTGATCTCGAAAATCTATTTTATTTGAACTCTGACCTCTCAAACCAACATGGACATTCTGGTAATATCTGAAACTTGGCTAAATAAGACTGCCGGATACAATTCGTCAAATACGTCATACTTCTTGAACTGTGTATCTGAGAATGATGAGAATCCAGCTGCCTTCTGGAATGTAGTCAAATCTCTGAAACAAAACTCTGTCCGTTCATTATTGTCGTGGTAATTTCCTGTATTACTAAATGAGGAGAGTGTACAAACCACACACAAGTCAGAGTTATATTTTAAAGTCCATCTTTAATTATATGAGCTTCACCATAGCCCTTTGACTCTCAGATCAATTCAGTGTCTATAAATGTATTATCTGAGAGTGCTTACAAAAGAATACTTAGTATATTTTATAGCCAAGATACACCCCTCTCAACTCACATGACGAACCACAGATCTTAGGAACTTCACAAAGGGCCTTTTACTTGAAAGAGGAGTAGCCCATAGCCAGATAACATTAGCAATAAATTATCGTTCAGTTTGGTCTCTTAGACGAGGTTCTACTTCTCGTTCTTGGTACTTCCTAGTACCAAAACATTACCTCATCTAATGGCATATATCAATTGTCAATTCTAGATATTCGCATCTCAAATACACCCCCTCCTGTACAAGCTCACTGAGGGGAGTGACTCTCTAGGGCATATACTATGAAAGATAAGTGCAACATCAGAGGGGACATACAATGGTTCCAGACACTGCCATACTCCTCCCCCCAATGGGAAAAGGAGGGAGTGACTGGAGTACAGACATGGTGGAGCCCTTCACATGGTTTAGGAATAGTTACAGACACATTCACATATGAAGACAATGTTCAAACCTGACTTCTCCCTTTCTGATATTCTGCATATTACCAGACATGTAAAAGACAAGCCTGACCTCTCCCGTCTCTGGGCCCCAAGTGACTTTTCCCTAGAGAAGAAAGGAAAATGCAACTGCCGACAGTATAGTCCAAAAGAAGACATTCTAATGAGAAGTATAAAGTAAATAAAACATATTATTTATCTATGTTACCTAACTAATTCTGATTCAGCTACGCCATTATCCAAGTAGGTTATGACAACCTCTGCTCTCATAACAGATAAGATGGACATTTGTGGTGCTTTTAATAACCACTTTGCCTCAGCGGGCCACCTATTTGATAAAATAGCTTCTTAAAACTTTGATTGCAGCAGAGGAAGTCCTTAACTCACCTCGAACCAGGTTGCAGGGAACAATACATTCCCAGATACACATTCCTCATTTTCATTCCAAGCATTTGATGTCTATGATGTCCTAAGTGCCTTATTGAAGATCGATGTAAAACAATCCACTGGGTCTAACTCAATTGATAAATTTTTTGTTGTAGCTTTCTGCCCCACTAGTTGCAGAATCATTGATTGTCAAGTAAAACATATATTTTTTTACTTGACAATTGTTTCTGGGGTGATCCCTAAGATCTGTAAAACGGCAGCATTCCTCCCCCTAAACAAATGCGAAGATCCTTCTGACTTTGACATTGACTACCGTCTAATATCCAAGCAATCTTACCTTGCCAAAGTTTTAGAGTCCCTGGCGAACTCTCAGTTTAGAACGTTTTTTACTTCTCATTGTATTGTTAATGAGCACCAGTCTGGTTTAAGACCTGGACACAGCTCTGTTTCAGCAGCTCTGCTTGTCTTAGATGATCTGTTATATTGTTTAGATAATACAAATCATTGTGCTGCCTTATTTATTGACCTGTCAAAGGCATTTGATACGGTTGACCGTTTCTTACTTCTTCAAAGGTTATCTGAAATAGGCCTAGATCAGGCATCTTGCAATTGGTTCAATAACTACCGAACGGAAAGGACACAATGTGACGATATCAAATCGAGTTTCCTCAATATTACAAAAGGTGTGTCGCAGGGGTAGATTTTGGGCACTGTTCTCTTCATTATTTATATAAATAATATTGGTCTATCTGTTGAAACCTGTAACATTCATCTCTGTGCGGATGATAAAGTTATTTACTCCTGTGCCCACTCAGTACAGCAGGCCATTTATTACTTTCAGCATGGTTTTGACTGAATTGAAAAATTGCTTAACTGATCTTAAACTAGTGCTAAATGCTAATAAAACCAAGTTTATGTTGTTCTCTAGGTCTCGTATTATTGACCCTGATGACCTGCATATTTGCACATTGAGCCCAAATTGAGCAAGTTTCCCATTATACAGTTGAAGTCGGAAGTTTACATACACTTAGGTTGGAGTCATTAAAACTCGTTAAAACTCGCAAATAGGTTAGGTCATCTACTTTGTGCATGATACAAGTAATCTTTCCAACAATTGTTTACAGACAGATTATTTTACTGTAGCACAATTCCAGTGGGTCAGAAGTTGACAAACACCAAGTTGACTGTGCCTTTAAACGGCATGGAAAATTCCAGAAAATGATGTCATTGCTTTAGAAGCTTCTGATAGGCTATTTGAGTCCTTTGAGTCAATTGGAGGTGTACCTGTGGATGTATTTCAAGGCCTTACCTTCAAACTCTTTGCCTCTTTGCTTGACATCATGGGAAAATCAAAAGAAATCAGCCAAGACCTCAGAAAAGAAATATGGACGTCAACAAGTCTGGTTCATCCTTGGGAGCAATTTCCAAACGCCTGAAGGTACCACATTCATCTGTACAAACAATAGCACGTAAGTATAAACACCAATGGACCACGCAACCGTCATACCGTTCAGTAATGAGACACGTTCTGTCTCCTAGAGATGAACGTACTTTGGTGCGAAAAGTGCAAATCAATCCCAGAACAACAGCAAAGGACCTTGTGAAGATGCTGGAGGAAACAGGTACAAAAGTATCTATATTCACAGTAAAAAAAGTCCTATATCTGCACAACCTGAAAGGCTGCTCAGCAAGAAAGAAGCCATTGCTCCAAAACCGCCATAAAAAAGCCAGACTACAGTTTGCAACTGCACATAGGGACAAAGATCGTACTTTTTGGAGAAATGTCCTCAGGTCTGATGAAACAAAAATAGAACTGTTTGGCCACAATGACCATCGTTATGTTTGGAGGAAAAAGGGGGAGGCTTGCAAGCCGAAGAACACCATCCCAGCCGTGAAGCACGGGTGTGGCAGCATCATGTTGTGGGGGTGTTTTGCTGCAGGAGGGACTTGTGCACTTCACAAGATGGATGGCAAGGGCCTCCCGGGTGGTGCAGTGGTCTGAGGCACTGCATCGCAGTGCTAGCTGTACCACCAGAGATTCTGGGTTCGAGCCCAAGCTCTGTCGCAGCTGGCCGCGACCGGGAGGCCCATGGGGTGGCGCACAATTGGCCCAGCGTCGTCCGGGTTAGGGAGGGTTTGGCCGGCAGGGATATCCTTGTCTCATCGCGCACTAGCGACTCTTGTGGCGGGCCGGGTGCAGTGCACGCTGACCAGGTCGCCAGGTGTACGGTGTTTCCTCCGACACATTGGTGCGGCTGGCTTCTGGGTTGGATGTGCATTGTGTCAAGAAGCAGTGGTTGGGTTGTGTTTCGGAGGACGCATGGCTCTCGACCTTCGCCTATCCAGAGTCCTAACGGGAGTTGCAGCGATGAGACAAGACTGTAACTACTACCAATTGGGGAGAAAAAAGGATGTAAAAAAAAAAGAAAATAGATGGCATCATGAGGTAGGAACATTATGTGGATATATTGTAGCAACACCTCAAGACATCAGTCAGGAAGTTAAAGCTTGGTCGCAAATGGGTCTTTCAAATGGACAATGACCCCAAGCAAACTTCAAAGTTGTGGCAAAATGGCTTAAGGTCAACAAAGTCAAGGTATTGGAGTGGTCATCACAATGCCCTGACCTCAATCCTATAGCAAATTTGTGGGCAGAGCTGAAAAAGTGCGTGGGAGCAAGGAGGCCTACAAACCTGACTCAGTTACACCAGTTCTGTCAGGAGGAAGGGTTCAAAATTCACCCAACTTATTGTGGGAAGCTTGTGGAAGGCTACCCAAAACGTTTGACCCAAGTTAAACAATTTAAAGGCAATGCTGACAAATACTAATTGAGTGTATGTAAACTTCTGACCCACTGGGAATGTGATGAAAGAAATAAAAGCTGACATAAATCCTTCTCTCTACTATTATTCTGACATTTAACATTCTTAAAATAAAGTGGTGATCCTAACTGACCTAAGACAGAGAGTTCTTACTAGGTTTAAATGTCAGAATTTGTGAAAAACTGAGTTTAAATGTATTTGGCTTCCGACTTCACCTTTAGTACTTGGGTATTTGGAATGATGAAAAGTACTATTTTAAAACTGACAGAAATCAGATTGGTTTCAGATTTGTTTCTTTTATAGAAATAAGTCCTGCCTCACTTTGGAAAGTAGAAGGAAAATTGTTCAAGCAATGCTTCTCCCAGTACTTGATTATTGTAATATAATCTACATGAATGCGGCAGCCTCTGCTTTAAAACCTTTAGATTCAGTCTATCATTCAGCACTGCGTTTTTTCCTACACATCACTGCATTTTGTATAGTTCTGTTGGCTGGGAGTCTCTGACTACTAGACAGATATATACAGTGGTTTTTCAGAGACTCCCCCACTACCTCAACTCAAGTATTAACTGGCGATACAGCTGTTTTCAGAACCCCTCTCTGGACTGGCTGGTTCTGGAGGTCCTGCGGGTCTCCACTGACCTGGGGAAAAGTGCTTTTGTTTTTATGCCCCCAGCTCATGGAAAAGCCTACAGGCCATCTTGAAATTAGACTCGCTTGTCTCCATTTGACAGTTGAGATCGAGTTTAAGGGAGGTGATATGTGAGAGCTGTGTTTGTTTTGATTAATCTTGTTATTTTATTGATATTATTTATTGTGTGTTCATGTTCACAGGGCTCCCTGTGAGACCCTGGTCTCAACTTTTTATTTCATTTTTTATTTAACCTTTATTTAACCAGGAACGCCAGCTGAGAACAAGTTCTCATTTACAACTGAAACCTGGCCAAGATAAAGCAAAGCAGTGTGACAATAAGAACAACACAGAGTTGCACATGGGATAAACAAACGTACAGTCAATAACACAATAGATATATATATATCTATGTACAGTGTGTGTAAATGTAGTAAGATTAAGGAGGTAAGGCAATAAATAGGCCATAGTGGCGAAATAATTCTAATTTATCATTAACACTGGAGTGATAGATGTGCAGATGATGATGTGCAAGTAGAGATACTGGTGTGCAAAAGACCCCCCCAAAAAAATATATATAACAATATGGGGATGAGGTAGTTGGGTGTGCTATTTACAGATGGGCTGTGTACAGGTACAGTGATCGGTAAGCTTCTCTTACAACTGATGCTTAAAGTTAGAGAGGGAGATATGTCTCCAGCTTCAGTGATTTTTGCAGTTCGTTCCAGTCATTGGCAGCAGAGAACTGGAAGGAAAGGTGACCAAAGGGGATGTTGGCTTTGGGGATGATCAGTGAAATATAGCTGCTGGAGTGCATGCTACGGGTGGGTGCTGCTATGGTGACCAGAAAAGGCGGGGCTTTACCAAGCAAAGACTTATAGATGAACTGGAGCCAGTGGGTTTGGCGACGAATATGTAGCGAGGGTCAGGCAACGAGTGCATACAGGTCACAGTGGTGGGTAGTATATGGGGTTTTGGTGACAAAACGGATGGCACTGTGATAGACTACATCCAATTTGCTGAGTAGAGTGTTGGAGGCTATTTTGTAAATGACATCGCCAAAGTCAAGGATCGGTAGGATAGTCAGTTTTACAAGGGTATGTTTGGCAGCATGAGTGAAGGAGGCTTTGTTTGCGAAATAGGAAGCCGATTCTATATTTAATTTTGGATTGGAGATGCTTAATGTGAGTCTGGAAGGAGAGTTTACAGTCTAACCAGACACCTAGGTATTTGTAGTTGTTCACATATTCTAAGTCAGAACCGTCCAGAGTAGTGATGCTAGTCGGTCGGGCGGGTGTGGGCAGCAATCGGTTGAAGTGCATGCATTTAGTTTTACTTGCATTTAAAAGCAGTTGGAAGCCACGGAAGGAGTGTTGTATGGCATTGAAGCACGGTTGGAGGTTTGTTAACACAGCGTCCAAAGAAGGGCCAGACGTATACAGAATGGTGTCGTCTGCATAGAGGTGGATCAGAGAATCACCAGCAGCAAGAGCGACATCATTGATATATACAGAGAAAAGAGTCGGCCCGAGAATTGAACCCTGTGGCACACCCATAGAGACTGTCAGAGGTCCGGACAACAGGCCCTCCGATTTGACACACTGAACTCTGTCTGAGAAGTAGTTGGTGAACCAGGCGAGGCAGTCAATTGAGAAACCAAGGCTATTGAGTCTGCCGATAAGAATACGGTGACTGGCAGAGTCGAAAGCCTTGGTCAGGTCGATGAAGACGGCTGCACAGTACTGTCTTTTATCGATGGCGGTTATGATATAATTTAGGACCTTGAGTGTGGCTGAGGTGCACCCATGACCAGCTCGGAAACCAGATTGCATAGTGGAGAAGGTACGGTGGGATTCGAAATGGTTGGTGATCTGTTTGTTAACTCGGATTTCGAAGATTTTAGAAAGGCAGGGCAGGATGGATATAGGTCTATAACAGGTTGGGTCTAGAGTGTCTCCCCCTTTGAAGAGGGGGATGAGCGCGGGAGCTTTCCAATCTTTGGGGATCTCAGACGACACGAAAGAGAGGTTGAACAAGCTAGTAATAGGGGTTGCAACAATTTCGGTGGATAATTTTAGAAAAAGAGAGAGATTGTCTAGCCCAGCTGATTTGTAGGTATCCAGGTTATTGAATATTCGAAACATACAATATACTTGCAGTGAAGCCGCTCAACAACTACATCATACCAGTCATCCAACAGATTCCAATTCAGAGTGACACACAGAAGCATCCAGGGTCATTGCCCTGCTCAAGGGTACATTGACCGATCTACCACCAGTCCAAAAAACGTGAACCTGAACCCTCCAAGATCCCCTCACAGTTCCCCAATAGCTGTCCCTCAACCATTCGAGACCCCTCCCACAGTACCCCCCAGGAAGAAAAAATAAAAATAAAAAATACAATTAATTCCATTCCCCACCCCCAAGAGCCCCCCCAATGCACCAACAACCAAGAGAATGAACTAAAGAGAAAAAAGGAAAAGACAGAAGAATACAGCAAACAACAATGCAATAAAATAATAAAACAAAATAATACATTTTTAACAAAGGACATCAAGGACAACTAAAATCATAACAGCAATGCCAACTCTATATGTTTGTGTACGTCTGGGACTATTACATGTATGTGTCTGTTCTTGTATGTGTTTATTTGAATGAGAGTGTGTGTATATGCATGTGTACAAACACCTGCACGGCATCAACCTCAGGCAAACCGGCATTAGCTGTAAAAACACTGTCACTTAGTGTCATTCAAATGTACTTTTTATTATGTTTTATTTAGACTTTTTAAATGTATTTTTTACTTGTATCTTTTTACCATCATTCTATCTCCCACACAGCAACTCCACTCCCACTTGTCTCCAATTCCACATACCAACCCTCAGCTTCCCTCAGCCCACCCCATCTATCTCTGCTGGCCACCCACTTCGGGTTTCTACGCAACACATACCTTTCAACTATGCTGTGATGTTTAACGTACAATTTCAATCTATCTAATCAAATAGAATCCACAGATTGCGAGTTGAAGATAAATACTTTTACTAAGAGTATTGGTATATTTGTAATTGACTGACCCGGTCTCTCCAGATCTCATAACAGTACTATTTCTAGGGTCAATTCTAGATCAATGCTATGCATTATCAGCCATTCCTGAGCCTAAGACTAGAAACAGGCTACCTGAGGGCAATACCAAAATAAATGGTATATTGATTCTGTATCCTCACAACAAAATCTGCAGAGCTTCGATGATTTTATGCCCCAAATATTCAGCATTTTGTTAGTGGCAAGAATTCTACATAATAATATTAGCTGAAAAGCACGAAGTCTTGAATCTTGCTTTGTTTTATATGTCAACTCATACACCCTGTACCATGGAATCGGTACATCAAAAATCTCTTCCCAACTATTTTGCAATCTGTATGGCACAGTTGTCAACATCCTGGTCCTCAAATGAAACTGGTGTACTTTCCGATTTATGCTATTTTTATTCCTCTGCCAGTTTTGATCCTTTATATTGGGCAGACAGACCAGTTCCCTACCTCCTCCCGCTGCCACCCGCCTCCTCCATTTTTGGGGTAATGCTGTAATCAATTGGTTGTACTCTTGAATTGAGCAGACCTTCCCGTATAATTCTGATAACTCCATGAAGAACATAACTCTACTATTCCAATTTACAATATCATTTAAGAACAAAATATCATTTTCAAACATCTTTCCCATAAATACAGATATTTTATCAACCAGCACATTTGAGTTCAGCCATAATATTTGTTGTAATATTTGTTCTATCTTTTCAGGGAGATGAAATTTCAATTGTAGCCAGCTCTGCAATGCTTGTTTGAAAAAGAGAGATACTTTGAAAAAAGTATAATTTTAAATTAATCGAAAATGTGACATGGCAATCTGCACAACTTGAGAACCATTTAGGGTTCAAATAAAACTGTTGAATGAGTGAAGCTTTTAGAGAGAGGTTTAGTGCTTTTATATTTAATTATCTCAACCCACCCAATTCATATTCATTATATCAATAGGCATGTTTTATTTTGTCTGGTTTAGCGTCCCAGATAAAGCAAAATATTTCTTTCTCATATGATTTGAAAAACGAATCATCAGGAGTAGGCAGCGCCATAAGTAAGTGAGTAAACTGAGATATGACTAAGGAGTTAATCAGGGCAATTTTTCCATAAATAGACAGGTATTTACCTCTCCATGGTTGCAGGATCTTGTCTATTTTTTACAAGTTTTCTATTGAAATTCATTGTGGAGAGCTTATTTATATATTTTGTGATATGAATAACGAGTATGTCAACTTCACCATCAGCCCATTTTATAGGTAAACTGCAGGGTAATGTAAAAGTTGTATTTTCTAAGAATCCAATACGTAATATTGTACACTTATAATTAGGTTTTAGTCCAGAGAGTACAGAAAAGCTATCTAGATCTTCAATGAGACATTGCAGTGATCCAGCTTGCGGACATAATATAAAACTTGAGTCATCGGCATACATGGACACCTTTGTTTTTAAGCCTTGGATTTCTAATCCTCTAATGTTGTTATTGGATCTGATTTTAATAGCTAGCATTTCGATGGCCATTACTAATAGATATGGTGACAGCGGACACCCTTTTTTACTCCTCTTGACAATTCAAAACTCCCTGAGAAGTAGCCGTTATTTACTATTTTCCAACTGGGGTTGCTATACATTATTTTTACCCATTTTATAAGAGAATTACCGAAATTGAAAAAATCCAGGCATTTATAAATAAAATCCAGTCTTAATTTATCAAATGCCTTTTCAAAATACGCTATAAATACCATTCCTGGCTTCCTATATGTTCTATTATTTCTAGTAGTTGTCGTATATTATCTCCAATGTATCGTCCATGTAGAAAACCTGTCTGATCAGGATGAACAATACCTAGTAAAACCCTTTTAATTCTGAGTGCTATGCATTTTGCTAGTATTTTTGCCTGACAACACTGAAGTGTAAGGGGCCTCCAGTCTTTTAGATAGACTGGGTCTTTATATTTGCCATCTGGGTCTTGTTTTAATAATAGAGAAATCAGACCTTCCTGCTGAGTACCTGACAGACAACCATTTCTATAGGAGTAGTTATAACAATCTAACAATGGAGCTTTTAGTATATCAAAAAATACTTGATATACCTCTACCGGTATGCCATCAAGCCCTGGGGTTTTTCCAGACTGAAAGGATTTAATAGTCTCAAAAAGTTATTCCTCTGTAATTTGGCCTTCGCACTGATCTTTCTGTACATTTGTTAATTTTCAATTTTCTATATTATTTGGAAAGAATTCCTTACCATAATCTTCATTCAGTGGGAGAGGATGAGACGGAAAAGAGAACATCTGCCTAAAATAATTAGCTTCCTCTTTTAAAATATAATTCGGAGAATCATAGATGACTCCGTCTTCAGTAACGAGTTTCTGCAAATTATTTTTGTTAGCGTTCCTGTTTTGGAGATTCTAAAATGCATTTTTCTCCATATTCCATCCAGTTCGCTTTATTTTTTGTAATAGATTACATTAGATCGTTCTTGAACAAGTTCCTCAAGTTCTTTTTGTTTTTCCTCTAACTTATTTTGTATCTCTGTAGTATCGTTTTTATTGCTATCTACCTGTACTATTAGTTCATGGATTTCCCTTGTTAGTCTTGTCTCTTTAGCCAGAAACTGCATTTTTTTTTTTTAAATGATTGATGAATATTGAATTGAATGACCCCTGAAGGTACATTTAAAGGTATCCCAAACAATAAGGGGATTTGCTGAACCTTTATTATACTGCAAAAATTCAGTTAAAAATGATTTTGTCTTAGTTACAAATAGTTGTCCTCCAGTAAACTTAGATTAAATTTCCAATATCCCCGTCCACGTGGAAAATATATAATAGTTATGTGAATTCCAATTCCCCTATTAAAACGTTTTTAACATTTTATGCAAGAGATAAAGAGACAAGAATTCAAGACGACTAGCTTGATTAAGTCTCATCCATGTACATTTCACTAGGTCGGGGTTTTTTAGTCTCCAAATATCCACTATTTCTAATGTGTCCATAATATGTGATTTCCTTAAGGGCACAGTGATGATAGTCTGTAGAGTGATTACCTTTACGGCCCATTGAGGTACTTAACACTGTGTTATAGTTTTTTACCATAATGATTAGATCATTTGTTGCCTGTGAGTTAGGAACCAATATACACAGGCAGTTAGGAAAGCAAAGGCTAGCTTTTCAAACAGAAATGTGCATCCTGTAGCACAAACTCCAAAAAGTTATGGGACACTGTAAAGTCCATGGAGAATAAGAGCACCTCCTCCCAGCTGCCCACTGCACTGAGGCTAGGAAACACTGTCACCACCGATAAATCCACGATAATTCAGAATTTCAATAAGCATTTTTCTACGGCTGGCCATGCTTTCCACCTGGCTACCCCTACCCCGGTCATCAGCCCTGCACCCCCCACAGCAACTTGCCCAAGCCTCCCCATTTCTCCTTCACCCAAATCCAGATAGCTGATGTTCTGAAAGAGCTGCAAAGTCTGGACCCCTACAAATCAGCTGGGCTAAACAATCTGGACCCTCTCTTTCTAAAATGATCTGCCAAAATTGTTCCAACCCCTATTACTAGCCTGTTCAACTTCTCTTTCGTATCGTCTGAGATCCCCAAAGATTGGAAAGCTGCCGCGATCACCCCCCTCTTCAAAGGTGGAGACACTCTATAACAAAACTGCTACAGACCTACGTAGATACGCATATATACATCTAAGACCATATAAAGCAGCACAGGTAACTCTTAAAGTAGATAAGACATGTAGAGAATGAAAGGGGCGCTCCTACAAGATAATGGCAGACATAAGGATAATTTACTAATCTTACCGAAGTCATTGTTTAGAGATGCAGCAAGATTGATACATGGGCGGAGCCAGGTATCAACCGGAGGGATGATGGCCTTGTGGCCTAGGCAGGTTAGGAAAGACGTCGTGGCCTAGTGGCCTATGTGATAATGAACTACTAATATAATTTTTTTTTTTAAATAAATAAGCTAAAATATTAGGTCAAGATATTATCCCTAGAGTTGGTTTACTAGGATGTATTTATTTAAATAATGGATGACATTCTAGCTAATCAAAAAGAATTACAGAGTTAGGGACCAGAACAGGTATACATAGAAGTTGAAGATATACTAGCAGAACCCATGAGAAGACTGTCTGGTAACCAAATCCGTATGTCCAAGATTTTGTGTCCAACAGGTGAATAACAGGAGAAGGTGATTCACTCAATCCAACCAGGAGACTGGGTGTTGATCCAGTCCCTGAGGAGAATAGACAGGAAGCAGCCCCGTTGGAAAGGCCCATACCAGGTTCTGTTAACCTCTTGACGCTAGGGGTCATATATATATATATTTTTTTTTAAAGAACGTTCCCAAGGTAAACAGACTATTTATCAGGTCCAGATGCTAGAATATGCATATCATATACAGATTAGGATAGAAAACACTCCAAAGTTTCCAAAACTGTCAAAATATTGTCTGTGAGTATAACAAAACTGATTCTGCAGGCGAAAACCTGAGAAAATATAACCCGGAAGTGATAAAAAAAAGAAGAAAATCTGTGTTTCTTGGCCAGTCTTTCTTCCATTTAAAGGGGTATCAACCAGATTCCTTCCCCAATGGCTTCCTCAGGCTGTGACCAGGCTTTAGACATAGTTTCAGGCTTTTATTTTGAAAAATGAACGAGATCTTTCAAAAGTAGTCAGGTGTCCTCTGAATAGTGCCTGCGCGCCAGAGGGGAGCTCTCCATTTTGCTTTTCTCTCTTATTGAATAGGTTATGGTCCGGTTGAAATATTATCGATTATGTTTGTTAAAAACAACCTGAGGATTGATTATAAAAAACATTTGACATGTTGCTACGACCATTACGGATACTTTTTGGAATTTGTCGAACGGAACAAGGCTTTGGTTTTCTGAACATAACGCACAACCCAAATGGCGTTTTTTTGTGATAAAAGTAATATTTATCGAACAAAAATAACATTTGTTGTGTAACTGGGAGTCTCGTGAGTGCAAACATCCGAAGATTATCTAAGGTAAGCGATTAATTTGATTGCTTTTCTGACTTTCGTGACCATGCTAATTTGGGGCTAGCTGTTGTAGCATTGATTGCTACACTCACAAAAGCTTGGATTTCTTTCGCTGTAAAGTATATTTTCAAAATCTGACACGATAGGTGGATTAACAACAAGCTAAGCTGTGTTTTGGTATATTTCACTTGTGATTGCATGATTATAAATATTTTTAGTAATATTTTTGCATTTGGCGCCCTGCAATTCTAGCGGTTGTTTAGGAAATTTATCCCGTAAAAGGGATCCGTAGCGCTAGTTAAACCACCGCCTTTACCTTTAGAATAGCTGAGAGAGTCACTTGGGTCCACGTTACCCACTGCAAGAAGGTATGTACCCATATAAGCACTGCTGATCACACACAGAGTTAGGATAAGAACCGATTACCAACAGGGTCCGGGGGTTACCTCCTCCATTTTCACGTTTGGATGCATACCCAAATTCAACTGCCAGCTACTCATTCCCAGAAGATAAGATATGCATATTATTAGTAGATTTGGATAGAAAACACTCTGAAGTATAACATAACTTATTTAGCAGGCAAAACCCAGAGGACAAACCATTCAGATTTTTTTGTTGTTGAGGTCACTCTCTTTTCAATGGATTTTCATTGGGAATCCAGATTTCTAATTGACCTTCTTGCAGTTCCTACCGCTTCCACTGGATGTCAACAGTCTTTAGAAATTGGTTTAGGTTTTTTCCTTTGTGTAATGAAGAAGTGCGGCCATCTTGAACGAGGGTCACTTGAAGTGTACTGTTTGTTAGAGGCGCGTGACCAGAAAGCTAGCTACAGTTTGTTTTAATCCTGTATTGAACACAGATCATCCCGTCTTCAAATAATCGATTATATAAGTTAAAGAATACCTGAAGTTGTATTACAAAAGTAGTTTGAAATGTTTTGACAAAGTTTACAGGTGACTTTTGAGATATTTTGTAGTCACGTTGCACAAGTTGGAACCAGTGTTTTTCTGGATCAAACGCGCCAAATAAATTGACATTTTGGATATATATAGACAGAATTAATCGAACAAAAGGACCATTTGTGATGTTTATGGGACATATTGGAGTGCCAACAACAGAAGCTCGTCAAAGGTAAGGCATGAATTATATTTTATTTCTGCTTTTTGTGTTTCGCCTGCAGGGTTGAAATATGCTTATCTCTCTTTGTTTACTCTGTTGCTATCCTCAGATAATAGCATCGTTTGATTTTTATAGTAATTTATTTGAATTTGGAGCTCTGCATTTTCTCTGGCTTTTGGCCAAGTGAGACAGTAGCATCCCGCCTAAACTCAGATTTTTTTATACAAATTTGAACTTTACTGAACAAAACATACATGTATTGTGTAACATGAAGTCCTATGAGTATCATCTGATGAAGATCATCAAAGGTTAGTGATTAATTTTATCTCTATTTCTGCTTTTTGTTACTCCTCTCTTTGCCTGGAAAAATGGCTTTGTTCTTCTGTGACTTGGCTCTGACCTACCATAATCGTTTGGTGTGCTTTCGTCGTAAAGCCTATTCGAATTCTGACATATTGGCTGGATTCACAACAAGTGTAGCTTTAATTTGGTATCTTTCATGTGTGATTTCATGAAAGTTTGATTTTTATAGTAATTTATGTCTGTCCTCAGAAGATCCCTTCCAGAGCAAGGGCAAGGGAACAGGACAGTAAGCCAAAAAGGACACTGACATCGTGAGGACAACTAGAGAGGTGTGCCGGAGAAGTGCGTCTTTGAGCAGCCTGAATGGTCCACGTGGGAAATCCACGGAGACCATCCACACATAATTACATCATTATATTCTGACCCATAAGAGCGGCAGTTTGGGGCAAGGCTAGGGTTAGAATAAGCATAGCTGACAAATTCACCCAAATGTATATTTCTCTCGTGTACTTTCTCTCTTTCTCTCTCTTTTAAATCCCCATTTTGGGTAACACGCACCATAGTGTGTTGGCCCGTTATACTAAGTTCTAATCAATAGCCTAGAATGTGTTTTTGTGTATGTGTATCTTTTTTCATCATTTTAGCTTTCTAGTAAATAAATAATCAACTAAGATTGGTGTGGTACGAACTCATTGGTGAGACCCGGGTCTGTGCAGATTCCCGGATTATGCGACGTTCAGAACGAGACTGTAAAGGTAACTGATTAATTAGCGGCTGTTGTAAAATCGATATTCTGATATTCTTTGAGTTAATTTGGGAAATACAAACTCAATAAAACTAATTTTCCCATGGTGCCCCAGGTTAATGAGTTAATAATTGCTTGATTCAGTTAATCACGCAATTATAAACCTTTGATCATTCGATGAGCAACAGTCGTCACATTAACTAAGACAACGTCACGACATTTAACGTAAAACTATAACTAACAGAATTCTACCCCGTCTCTGTATAATGATAAATAATGTGTGTACATAAGAAAGAGGGACTGTTAGCAGGCAAGGAACTGTGGCAGACAACTTGTGACCACTGTGGAACTGATAACAGGGAAGGAAGTCTCCCCACCCAGGGAGGGGAGAGACCTTGGGCTTGTAGTAGATTGTATAACAGGTGGCAGGCAATGTATGAGAAGAAGACTTGTGAACTATATTGTCTGAGAGAAGGAGGGACATTTATGACAAAATGAGAGGTATATAAACCAATGTACATGTAAGGATGGGCAGAGCTCTCGTAAATAAACATGCTGACTATTGTAGACTGGCCTCTGTCTGTTTCATTTCAATAAGAACCTTACAAAGTCTTAGTAACAGACCAAGTAGTTTAATTGAATTTCAGTTTATGAACATTGAGAACAAAATTCTCTTGACAAAAACATAATAAAAAGTACATTTGAATGACACTAAGTGACAGTGTTTTTACAGCTAATGCCGGTTTGCCTGAGGCTGATGCCGTGCAGGTGTTTGTACACATGCATATACACACACTCTCATTCAAATAAACACATACAAGAACAGACACATACATGTAATAGTCCCAGACATGTACACAAGCATATAGAGTTGGCATTGCTGTTATGATTTTAGTTGTCCTTGATGTCCTTTGTTTAAAATGTATTATTTTGTTTAATTATTTTATTGCATTGTTGTTTGCTGTTTTCTTCTGTCTTTTCCTTTTTTCTCTTTAGTTCATTCTCTTGGTTGTTGGTACATTGGGGGGGCTCTTGGGGGTGGGGAATGGAATTAATTGTATTTTTTTATTTTTTTCCTGGGGGGTACTGTGGGAGGGGTCTCAAATGGTTGAGGGACAGCTATTGGGGAACTGTGAGGGGATCTTGGAGGGCTCAGGTTCACGTTTTTTGGCCTGGTGGTAGATCGGTCAATGTGCCCTTGAGCAGGGCAATGACCCTGGATGCTGTGTGTCACTCTGAACGGGAATCTGTTGAATGACTGGTATGATGTAGTTGAGCCGCTTCACTGCAGGTATATTGTATGTTTCGGATATAAAATAAATATTAATAAAAGTCAATTGTTTTAAACAGCAAATTTAGAGCGTCATTTCCAGTCACACCATTTCCACTTTGACAAACATATCCGACTCAAAGCAACCTCAGAAACAACAAAATAGTGCAACTCAAAGGACAGCTCAAAGGAAAACAACAAATGATGGACAGATCTAGCACTGTTGCAGAGAAAACGACTGAGGCAACATATGAGATTGCTTGGATACTCGCGAGAAACAAGAAAGCCTTCACAAACGCGGAGATTGTCAAATAATGTTTTTTGGCCTCAGCCGAAATATTGTATGCTGATTTCACAAACAAGGAAGCTATTTTAAAGCAAATTAAAGGACTGCAACTGTCAGGCTCGACCATAACAAGACACATAGAAGACATCGGCGAGGACATGGGTAAGAAAGTGATTATGACTGTGACATACAGAATGTGATGCAGCAACTCGTGCATGTGGTGAAAATTATTATTGCGATGGCACTGAATCATTGGCAATTCCGCAATTTGCTGGAGGAATACCAGACAGAATACGGCGACTTGATATTTCACAATGAGGTGCGATGGCTGTCTCGTGGAAGAGTTTTGGAAAGATTTCTCTCACTCCTCCCTCGAATCCATGAATTTGTTGCAAGCAAGAGGAGAGAGGAGCCAGAGCTGAATGATCCACAGTGGATATTAAAGCTGGCTTTTTTAACTGACATCACCTGCCACCTGAACACGGTGAACCTCCAGCGCCAAGGGGAAGCTCAAACTGCTGCGTGTGGTCACAGCATTTCAAAATAAAATCACCACACGGTTCATACCTGAGAGACAGTTTGCTCATTTCCCAAAACTCTGAGCAGTCACCACATCCAACCCAGACATACTGCAACATTTTAGCTATGATGCATTAGTGCGTGTGTTGGAAGAGTTGAAGTTATATCATGGAGTACAAGGAGTTTTTCAACTTCATTGAGAACCCCTTTCATGTGCCAGTGTCATCTCTGACCCAAGTCATCACAACCATCTGTCCTGACCGTGCTGAAATAGAGAGTGAGATAGTGGAGCTGCAGGCAAATGACACATTTCAAGGTGAACTAAGATCAGGTGTTACCCATTTCTGGAGCCTTGTGTCAGACACAGAGTGTCCACTTCTGAAGCAATGTGTGCAAAAGGTGATATCCATTTTTTGTCAGCACTTATTCATGTGAAGCAACATTTTCAACAATGAACGTTGTGAAACAAAAACAGAGAAACAGACTGACCAATGCAAACCTGGATTGACTCAAAAGGATAGCAACAACATACTATAAATTTACAATAAATTCAGTCAAGGAGTAGAAGGGACGTTTTTGCTCATCCAACTACTGAAGTAACCCTTAATATGGGTCTTATACATGTGATGTAGCGTATGTATATATGTATATATTTGTGTATGTATATATTTGTGATGTGCTGTACATCAAATCAATTGCATGTGCTCTATTGCTCTGAATTTGCTCTCAACTGATAATTGATAATATTGGAAGAAAAAGTACAACAAATTGAAGATCCCTTTGAATAATTGTCTCAACACAAAGTTGCCCTCTTACAGAAAATAGTGAGTAACCAATCACCAGGTGGCAGTATTCCCCATAGTCCCAGTCACTATTAGATAGAACGTTGTGGCCATGCCCGCCTTTGGGTGAAAACAACCTGTGGTTACCTCTGTTACCCCATTGGCTCACAGCAAAAACTTCACCTTTTTCAAATGCAATTTTTCTTGTTGTCTGCTTGTTTTAGTTAATTACGAAACTACATTTAAGAAAAATACAACGTCTAAAGATGACTTTTCAACAATGCCTGCTCCCGAGCATTCTCACGTCTTAGAAAAACTTAATATTGTAGGGCTTTCTCCATGCACCTTTTCATGATGGTGCTAGCAGCCACGTGAGTGAGTGCTAGCTAGCTACCGACTGGTTAAGCTAGCCGAGACCAACAACACAAACGAATGAACTATACAGCTACAGTGCATTCGGAAAGTATTTTTCCAAATGTTGTTACGTTACATCCTTATTCTAAAATGGATTAAATGCATTTTTTTCCTCATCATTCTACACACAATACCGCATAATGGCAAAGTGAAAACAGAAATACCTTATTTACATAAGTATTCCGACCCTTCGCTATGAGGTGCATCCTGTTTCCATCGATCGTCCTTGAGATGTTTGTACAACTTGTTGGAGTTCACCTGTGGTAAATTCAATTGATTGGACATGATTTAGAAAGCCACACACCTGTCTATATAATGTCCCACAGTTGACAGTGTATGTCAGAGCATAAACCAAGCCATGAGGTCGAAGGAATAGTCCATAGAGCTCCAAGACAGAATTGTGTTGAGGCACAGATCTGGGGAAGGGTACCAAAAAATGTCTGCAGCATTGAAGTGTCCTCCATCATTCTTAAATGGAAGAAGTTTGGAACAACCAAGTTTCTTCCTAGAGCTGGCCGCAAGGCCAAACTGAGCAATCGGGGGAGAATGGCCTTGGTCAGGGAGGTGACAAAGAACCCGATGTTCACTGTGAGAGAGCTCCAGAATTCCTCTGTGGAGATGCGAGAGCCTTCCAGAAGGACAACCATCTCTGCAGCACTCCTCCAATCAGGCCTTTATGGTAGAGTGGTCAGACAGAAGTCACTCCTTAGTAAAAGGCACATGACAGCCCGCTTGGAGTTGGCCAAAAGGCACCTAAAGACTCTCAGACCAGGAGAAACAAGATTCTCTGGTTTGATGAAACCAAGATTGCCCTGAATGCCAAACATCAACTCTGGAGGAAACCTGGCACCATCCCTACAGTGATACATGGTGGTGGCAGCATCATGCTGTGGGGATGTTTTGCGGCTGCAGGGAGACTGGGAGACTAGTCAGGATCGAGGGAAAGATGAACGGAGCAAAGTACAGAGAGACCCTTGATGAAAACCTCCAGAGCGCTTTGGACCTCGACTAGTACGAAGGTTCACCTTCCAACAGGACAACGACTCTAAGCATACAGCCAAGATAACGTAGTAGTGGCTTCGGGACAAGTGTCTGAATGTCCTTGAGTGACGCAGCCAGAGCCCGGACTTGAACCCGATCTAACATCTCTGGAGATACATGAAAATAGCTGTGCAGCGACACTCCCCATCCAACCTGACAGAGCTTGAGGGGATCTGCAGAGAAGAATAGGAAAAACTCCCTATACAGATGTGCCAAGCTTGTAGCATCATACCCAAGAAGACTCAAGGCTGTAATCGCTGACAAAGGTGCTTCAGCAAAGTACTGAGTAAAGGGTCTGAATACTTATGTAAATGTAATATTTCAATTTTTTATTTGTAATACACTTGCAAAATGTTCTAAAAACCTGTTTTTGCTCATGGGGTATTGTGTGGATTGATGAGGCAACATTTTTTTTTTTTTTTTTTTTTTAGAATAAGGCTGTAATTGAACAATATGTGGAAAAAGTAATGGGGTCTGAATACTTTCCGAATGGACTGTACAAGTAGTGAGAGAGTTAGAAATGGACTATACTAAACAAGTTAAATGTCATGCCTGTGATGAAATGTCTTCCACACACATACTGTAGCTACATGTTGCCTACTTGGACACCGGGTCCCAACATTTCCCACTCTCCCACACCGAATTGCCTGAAGCAGCAGTGCTTCTCGTAGGTTCTATTTCCCTACGTGGGACCATTGCAAACCGTTGGTCGCGATTTTTGACCTGGTTACATCTACATACATCTACAACAACAAAGCAGCTTTTCAACATGCTTTGTTATTTCTGTATAACAAAAAATCTAAGATGAAATTGTCTCTTTTACAATGGGGGTCAGTTGGAAAGAACGTTTGTTTTCCCCAACTGGGATGGTAGAGGGGAATTCCTTATTATTATGTGAATATCGACTTGGAGTATAAGTACTAAGTTTATGTGGTGTTTCGGCCACATTTGTATCACTTTTGAGCACAATCTTAATTTCAAATTAAAAACAAAAAACAATGTTTTAAGTGAGAAGTAGGAAATGGTCTGAAGCCATAAAAGAAAGGAAATTGACATGAGCACCAAAATGCCTACTCCACCAATGCTCTACCAAGGCTTTCCAGCACACAGTGTTGACCTATTACAGTAGCTATGTTGGTCTATTGTACTGTGTAAATATGTAAATATTTGTATGAACATAACAAGATTCAACAACTGAGACAGAAACTGAAAAAGTTCCACAGACTAACATAAATTCAATAATGTGTCCCTGAACACAGGGGGGTCAAAATCAAGAGTAACAGTCAGTATCTGGTGTGGCCACCAGCTGCATTAAGTACTGCAGTGCGTCGCCTCCTTATGGACTGCACCAGATTTGCCAGTTCTTGCTGTAAAATACCCCACTCTTACCCCAGTCTTCCACCAAGGCACCTGCAAGTTCCAGGACATTTCTGGGGGGAATGGCCCTAGCCTTCACCCTCCGATCCAACAGGTCCCAGACGTGCTTAATGGGATAGAGATCCGGGCTGTTCGCTGGCCATGGCAGAACACTGACATTCCTGTCTTGCAGGAAATCACGGACAGAACGAGTAGTATGGCTGGTGGCATTGTCATGCTGGAGGGTCATGTCAGGATGAGCCTGCAGGAAGGGTACCACATGAGGGAGGAGGATGTCTTCTCTGTAATGCACAATGTTGAGATTGCCTGCAATGACAACAAGCTCAGTCCGATGATGCTGTGACACACTGCCCCAGACCATGACGGACCCTCCACCTCCAAATCGATCCCGCTCCAGAGTACAGGCCTCGGTGTAACGCTCATTCCTTCAACGATAAACTCGAATCCGACAATCACCCCTGGTGAGAAGAAACCGTGACTCGTCAGTGAAGAGCAAGGCACAGCGACGGTGGGTTTGTGCTCATAGGCAATGTTGTTGCTGGTGATGTTTGGTGAGGACCTGCCTTACAACAGGCCTACACGCCTTCAGTCCAGCCTCTCTCAGCCTATTGCGGACAGTCTGAGCACTGATGGAGGGATTGTGCGTTCCTGGTATAACTCGGGCAGTTGTTGTTGCCATCCTGTACCTGTCCTGCTGCGAGGATGAGCAGCTGTCCGTCCTGTCTCCCTGTAGAGCTGTCTTAGGCGTCTCACAGTAAAGGACATTGTATTTTATTGCCCTGGCCATATCTGCAGTCCTCATGCCTCCTTGCAGATGCCTAAGGCACGTTGATACAGATGAGCAGGGACCCTGGGCATCTTTCTTTTGGTGTTTTTCAGAGTAAGTAGAAAGGCCTCTTTAGTGTCCTAAGTTTTCATAACTGTGACCTTAATTGCCTACCGTCTGTAAGCTGTTAGTGTCTTAACGACCGTTCCACAGGTGCATGCTCATTAATTGTTTATGGTTCAAGCATGGGAAACAAGTATGGGAAACAGTATTTAAACCCTTTACAATAAAGGTCTGTGAAGTTATTTGGATTTTTACAAATTATCTTTGAAAGACAGGGTCCTGAAAAATTTACTTTTTTTGTTGTTGAAAAATTCCATATGAAGACTAAAATAAACAAATCAAACATCCAAATTTGCATTTTTTCCTTCACAGAAAAACTGCTCTGGACTGTTGTATTTGGGTCAGGGATGCCTGTGTCTTTCCTACAGTTTGGCTGAAGTAATCAAGAACGAAAAGCTGTGTTCAAAGTAAAGGAGGGCACAGTGTCAACCAAATGGAAACATGACTAATTAGGGGTTACGCATCTCTGCAACATCACATAGTAGGGCCTATGTGGATCATGTCTTTGAAAAGAATAACACACCCACCCACACATACATAATTTTCCAACCACACTTTACTAACAAACGCTATGCAGTTACTATAAATGACAACGCATCGTGTCAGGGACATCAGGGTAAAGTCAGGGACATCAGGGTAAATTTTGCACATGTCTTAAGTCTAAGTCTGTACACAAGGCCACGGTCGGAAGTCATCTTTTTTATATTTTGCTGAATCTTATTTTCATTTTCAGAAGTTAAATGTGTTTGTGATAGCTGATATCAGTCCACCATTTATGTTAGCTCCTTGGGGACTCTCCCCATGTCCATGCAGTTGTATTGTCCCTGTGGCTTTTGTGATTATCATGGCAGACTCCACTCATGGCATTGTGTCAGTTCTGAGAATAGACTGTGACTCTGCACAGGAAACTGCCAAGTTATATCAGAGAAACAGAGAGTCTCCGCACACACATGTATGCAAATGAATGCAAGACATTTTGAGCCATCGCCTCCATCTTGTAACTCCCTTACCATTGTAAAAAAAACATGTCGGCTGCTATAGAAATTCATTTATTTATGTCTACATTAGTTTTTTCCCACATTTATTCTATCTAAAGACCTTTATGCATTCTTTTAAATTATATTGTGTAATTCTTTTTTCTTTAAAGTATTTTTTTTTTTAGAGATTACTAATGTTACTGTCCCCACTACAACAACAACAAAAAAATACTTAAATACATGTCATTTTGTCTTAGAAACATTTTAATTTAAATACTGTAGAAATGCTTTCATTCCTATGGAGCTGAGGTTCCCAAACGTTTTATAGTACCGTACCCCTTCAAACATTTAACCTCCAGCTGCATACCCCCTCTAGCACCAGGGTCAGCGCACTCTCAAATGTTGTTTTTTACCATCATTGTAAGCCTGCCACACAAACACTATACGATACATTTATTAAACATAAGAATGAGTGTTTTTGTCACAACCCGGCTCATGGGAAGTGACAAAGAGCTCTTATAGGACCAGGGCACAAATAATAATATATTAGTAAGAAATAATTGTGCTCTTTATTTAACTATCTTACATATAAAACCTTATTTGTTCATAAAAAAAATCATGAATAACTCACCACATGTTAATGAGAAGGGTGTGCTTGAAAGGATGCTCATAACTTTGCAATGTTGGGTTGTATTGGAGTCTCAGTCATAAATAATTTTCCACACACAGTCTGTGCCTGTATTTAGTTTTCATGCTAGTGAGGGCCGAGAATCCACTCTCACATAGGTACATGGTTGCAAAGGGCATCAATGTCTTAACAGAGAGATTTGTCAAGGCAGGATACTCTGAGCGCAGCCCAATCCAGAAATCTGGCAGTGGCTTCTGATTAAATTAAATTTTCACAGGACCGCTTGTTGCAATTTTGATGAGGCTCTCTTGTTCAGATATCGGTAAGTGGACTGGAGGCAGGGCATGAAAGGGTTAACGAATCCAGTTGTTTGTGTCATCCGTTTCGGGAAAGTACCTGCGTAATTGCGCACCCAACTCACTCAGGTTCTTCGCTATATCATGTTTGACATTGTCCGTAAGCTTGATTTCATTTGCACACAAAAAATCATACAATGATGGAAAGACCTGTGTGTTGTCCTTGATAATGCAGGCAGAGAAGAGCTCAAACTTCTTAATCATAGCCTCAATTTTGTCCCGCACATTGAATATAGTTGCGGAGAGTCCCTGCAATCCTAGATTCAGATCATTCAGGCGAGAAAAAACATCACCCAGATAGGCCAGTCGTGTGAGAAACTCATCATCATGCAAGCGGTCAGACAAGTGAAAATGATGGTCAGTAAAGAAAACATTATGCTTGTCTCTCAATTCAAAAAAACGTGTCAATACTTTGCCCCTTGATAACCAGCAAAACTTTACATGGTCGCTGCCCATATCATTGCATAGTGCAAAAAATACACAAGGGTTCAGGGGCCTTGCTTTAACAAAGTAAACCATTTGCACTGTAGTGTCCAAAACATCTTTCAAGCTGTCAGGCATTCCCTTGGCAGCAAGAGACTCTCGTGGATGCTGCAGTGGTTTGCAGAAGAGGATGTCTTGCTTAATTGACCCTCCATAAACGTAATGGACATATACCAGGAGGTGTGCCAGGCCCGCCACATCTGTTGACTCATCCAGCTGTAATGCATAGAATTCACTGGCTTGTATGTGAAGCTGTAATTGTTTCAAAACATCTTCTGCCATGTCACTGGTGCGTCGTGAAACAGTGTTGTTTGATGAATGCATTGTCTGTATAGTTTTTTTGGCCTTTCCCCCCAGCATATCTGCGGCAGCAGAAAGAATGAAGTCTTCCACAATAGTATGGGGCTTGCCTGTCCTAGCCACTGGGTAGCTCACCATATAAGACACTTTCTAGCCCCTTCTTATTAATGGTATCTGTTGCTTTTATACATGTCTTACTACTCGAAAGTCGCTTAATTCTCTCTCAAACAACTCCCGTGGCTTATTTTTCAAATTGGCATTTTTTGTTTCTAAATGTCTGCGCAAGAGTGAGGGTTTCATCGAGTTGGGAGATTTTGCACATATAACACACTGTGGCTGAGGAAAGGCACTACTCCCAATATAATTATACATACAGACAAACAAAGCCTACTAAACAATGCCAAGTTGACACACAAAACAACCACATAATGTCAGCAGGAAATATCTACTGTACATTGAACAACAATGACTAGCTACAGATTCAGATTCATACACAATGTTTGAGAGAAGGGGAGACTTTTGCACTGAGACGAGTGACTGTGAGTGAGTGAAACAGAGCCACACGTGTGTCTGTCTAGGGAAATGAGAGCTTGTACTAATCCAATAGATGCAGCAGGCTCAACCGATACCACTCCCGTTTCTTTACAGACAGAAGAACTAGCCAATAGTTGTTTAGAGTGCACAGCGCTTCACACTGTTTGAGTAAAAGAGAGATGCATCATTTTTTTACGATCATGGTAAAAAATAGTTTTACCTGTGTCATAATCGTATTCAGAAAATTCTCCATATACGTTATGATACTTGTTTTGTCCAAGTGTTCGGCACAGAACTCAGAACTTCTTTACTAAAACTCTGATATGTTCCAGGTCATGCTTCCCATCAGTATCTTTTCAACAACAATACTTTCGGGTCACAGTATTTTGGGAAGTGTCAATAACCTGTACTTATTCCTGTACCTGTACAATAACCTGTACTTATTCCTGTACCTGTACAATAACCTGTACTTATTCCTGTACCTGTACAATAACCTGTACTTATTCCTGTACTTGTACAATAACCTGTACTTATTCCTGTACCTGTACAATAACCTGTACTTATTCCTGTACCTGTACAATAACCTGTACTTATTCCTGTACCTGTACAATAACCTGTACTTATTCCTGTACCTGTACAATAACCTGTACTTATTCCTGTACCTGTACAATAACCTGTACTTATTCCTGTACCTGTACAATAACCTGTACTTATTCCTGTACCTGTACAATAACCTGTACTTATTCCTGTACCTGTACAATAACCTGTACTTATTCCTGTACCTGTACAATAACCTGTACTTATTCCTGTACCTGTACAATAACCTGTACTTATTCCTGTACCTGTACAATAACCTGTACAAAAGTTGCCTGGGAGCTGTTCATTAGTGACAACATCATTGAGGAGGTTCTAAAGTGTACAAATGTAGAAGGACAGAGAAAAGTGACAGCAAAAGGGACAGAGTGGAGAGAGGTCAATAAAGAGGAACTAAAGGCCTTTATTGATTTAACCTTCCTCGCCGGCATGGAGAAAAAGTGGGTTGTCTCCACACGGGAGCTATTATTTGATCCACTGCAGGATCCAATGTATAAGACTTCCATATCTTTCGGAAGATATGAGGATATCCGTCGCTACCTGAGACTTGATGACAAGAGGACCAGAGTGTTCAGAGGCAACGGACCACCTGGCAGCCTTCTGGTATGTGTGGGAAATGTTCCAAGCAAACTGTAGAGGAAGGTTCATTCCCATCAACTGCGTCACAGTGGATGAGCAGCTTTCCTCCAGACATGAGGAGGCATTCCGTCCAAAGAGTTCAATCTTGGTTTCATCAGACCAGAGAATTTTGTTTCTCATGGTCTGAGAGTCCTTTAGGTGCCTTTTGGCAAACTCCAAGTGGGCTGTCATGTGCCTTTTACTGAAGAGTGGCTTCCGTCTGGCCACTGATTGTTGGAGTGCTGCAGATATGGTTGTCCTTCTGTTAGGTTCTCCCATCTCCACAGAAGAACTGAGGCAATGAAAAGATTTGGGTTGATGAAATAGAGCCATGCCACCTACTCAGAGCAGCCAGGGCCAGAAGAGGAAGAGGTGCCAGCTCCGCCCAAGAGTTAAAGTCAGCTGCTGGTGGACAAACACACACCCGTCTGCAAAGAGCACAGTCACATGCTTGTGGTTTAACACAAATGCATGGACTAAGACAGCATAAGTAAGCATCACACACACACACATTGTTCCTTTTAGTGTTCATGTTTTCTAAATTCACAATTGTTAGTGTTGTCGTTTATATTGATGATGAACTTTGTATTTTCAAATAAATGTTTTGAAATACTATGACACATGCTTATGGTGGTTTTATTTTGTTCTACACACTAAAAGGTTGAATGTGAAACTTTGACTGTAAGTGTAACGGCTGATTTCCTCCTCTTCGTCTGAAGAGGAGGTGTAGCAGGGATCGGACCAAAGCGCAGAGTGGTAAGTGTCCATGTTTTAATATAATTAACTGAACATGACAAAATATACAAAGTAACCTAACCGAAACAGTCCCATGTGGCACGAACACAGACACAGGAAACAAACACCCACAAACCAACAGTGAAAACAGGCAACCTAAATATGGTTCCCAATCAGAGACAATGCAAAACACCTGTCTCTGATTGAGAACCATATCAGGCCAATTGACAAACCTAAACATAGAAACACATAACATAGACTGCCCACCCCAACTCACGCCCTGACCATACTAACTAAAGACAAAACAAAGGAAAATAAAGGTCAGAACGTGACAGTAAGATTGATTGTAAGAAAAATATGCTAATATTTCCAATAGCTGTTATACATTTTCATAATATGTTATCATTGAAATGTGTATCAAACTGTTGAAGAGGGACTAAAAACATTTCAAACAATGAAATAATTATTGAAAGGTCCAAATCATCACTCAAAATAATTATGTTCCACAAAATTGATAATATTTTAGACCCATATAAATAAAACACAGATATTACATTATCGGGTCATTTTGACCCGACATATGCATTCTTGAGGGGCCATGTTTACTATGCATCCTAGGTTTAATAATGTTTAAATAATGTTTACATACTGCTTTACTCATCTCATGTGTATATACTATATTCTGTTCTACTGTATTTTAGTCATTGCCACTCCTGTCACGCCTGCACCCGCTCCCCCTCCCAGGCGCTCGATGGTGTCAGGCGGCCCATCATTATGCAAACCTGTCACCATCGTTACGCGCATCAGCGCTTCATTGGACTCACCTGGATTCCATCACTTTATTGATTGCCTCCTCTATATCTGTCCGTTCCTCAGTTTGATCCCTGTGTCAGCATTAATGTTGTTATGTTCCCCCTGTCCAGACGCTGTCCGTGTTTTGTTTCATGTCTGTTATTTATTAAATATTCACTTCCTGTCCTTGCTTCTCGACTCCCAGCGTCTGCCCTCACAACTCACATTGCTCAATCTAATTGCTCGATCTAATTTATATATTTCTTAATTCAATTTTTTTACTTTTAGATTTGTGTTTATTGTTGTGAATTCTTAGATACTACTGCACTGTTGGAGCTAGGCACACAAGCTTTAAGCCACACCCACAATAACATCTGCTAAATATGTGTATGTGACCAATAACATTTGATTTGATTTGAACATCCTACCCTACTAACAACGGTTTGGTCAAGCCATACCTTCTGGTTGCAAATGAAGGCTTCTCAGCAATGGGTTACCACGCTGTTTCCTTTACTGGTAGCAAGAACCGCTACCCACTACCACTCATCTCTCAGCCTTCAAGCCCCTCCTGAGAGCCACTGTGTTCTCCAAGCTGGACCTACGGAACACCTACCACCTGGTGCGGATATGGGAATGGGAAGAGTGGAAGACTGCCTTCAAAACGGCCAGCGCTCACTACGAGAATCAGGCCATACCATGTGGCCTTAACAATGCCCCTGTTGTGTTCCAGGCTCTGGTTAATGACATTGTCTGTGACATGTTGAACCGGTTCGTCTTCGTCTACTTCACCGACATCCTCATCTTATCCCGCTCCGCCCAAGAACACGTGCTCCACGTCCACCAGGTTCTCCAACGCCTCCAACGCCTCCCGGGGGGGGGGGGCAGATAACCAGATGTTTGTTCCTGACGCGGTCCGTTCCTCGGTCCTGGAGTGGGCCTACTCATCCAGGCTTGCCTGCCACCCGGGCTCCCATCGGACCCTGGCCTTTGTGCGACAACGCTTTTGGTGTCTTAACATGGTTTCTGATGTCTCCGTTTTCGTCGCCGCATGCACAATCTGTGCGCAGAACAAGAATCCTCGGCAAGCTCCGGCTGGTCTCCTTCAACCTCAACCTGTCCCTCACCATCCCTGGTCTCACATCTCCCTGGACTTTGTCACAGGTCTCCCACTGTCTGATGGCAACACCGCCATCCTGACTGTAGTGGACCGGTTTTCCAAAGCTGCCCACTTCATTCCTCTCACCAAGCTACCCTCTGCCAAAGAGACGACCCAGCTCATGCTGCAACACGTCTTCCGGATCCATCGACTCCCAGTGGACATGGTCTCTGACCGGGGTCCTCAGTTCTCGTCCTGGTTCTGGAACACGTTCCACACACTCATTGGGTCGTCGGCCAGCCTGTCCTCCGGGTTCCACCCCCAGTCCAACGTCCAGTCGGAGCGATCCAACCAAGACCTGGAGACGACTCTTCGCTGTCTGGTCTCCGCCAACCCCACCACCTGGAGCCAGCAGCTAGTGTGGGTCGAATACGCCTGCAACATCCTTCTTGCGCTGCCATGGGTCTCTCGCCCTTTGAGTGTTCCCTGGGATATCAGCCCCCGCTCTTTCCTGAGCAAGAGGAAGAGATCGGAATATCTTCGGCCTAGATATTTGTCCGCCGCTGTCGTCGTACCTGGAAGAGAGACCCGTCGGCCCTTCTCAAGACCACCTCCACCTCCGCCAACCTTCCCCCCCGGTTTATCGACCCTTTCCCCATCTCCAAGGTCATTAGCCCTCTGCTGTTCGTCTCCTGTTGCCCCATACGCTCCATATACATCCCACTTTTCAATGGTCTAGAATCAAACCCATGTCTCACAGCCCTTTGTCTCCTGTTTCTAGCATTATAGCATTACGGCATGCACTGTTGGGATCAACGCTCGGTTAACATTTCATCTTATTCATACATATCTCTTACAGCATGTGTAGCTGGGTAGACTTTCAACAAAACACATTACACGATTTTCATCCTGCGCTCAGCGCGATTGCAATAGTAAACATTCCATATGATACTTTCCATTAAAGCATACTTGCACTTTTGTTCTATTCTTCACATGCATCTCTTTTACATCTATTTATCTTCAATCTTTATATCCAACCTTTGCTCTGCTGTGTCCCTCCTCCGTGGTGAGTAACTTAACTATTTTTGGGGGGGTTTTGATGCCAGCTGCCCAGCATAGGGCAACCTGTCATCAGCATCTGGCTCTGAGGAGCATTCCTCAGAGATGAGGCCTACCCCAAACTATTCAATAAAATTCCAAATTGTATTCTGCCTTTGTCATTCAGTTACGGAAGTTCAATCGGTAAGGCTGGTCAAAATGGATCTTCACTTTTCATTCATCTAGTAAACTCATAAAACTCACACAGCATAGCAGGTATTTATAAGGTAGTGTCTATAATGTTACCTCATCAGTATAGCCAGTATTTATAGGGTAGTGTTGATGATGTTACCTCATTAGCATAGCAGTTATTATATTGTAATTATTATAACGTTACCTCAGGCATATCAGGTATTTATATGGTAGTGTCATAATTGTACCTCATCAGCCTAGCGTCACATCATTCCACTTCCTTTACTATTAGCAAGCGTGCGGAATGTCATTCACCAATTAACTTCAGCCTATGAGCAAGGCACACGAAGGCAGTTCCACCAAGCTTGCTGATTAACCTATGCAGTAGGTCTTTCAGAATGTGTCTGCCAGGCAGAAAGAAAGCAGACATTTGATGTTTTGTGAAATGCTTTGACTGGGGTTTGATTTTACACTGTGAGATCAGATTAGATCAAAATGTATTAATATACGAAATGTAAATAATGTACACATGGATTTATTTATAGAACAGTTTAGTACAATTTCTGAACACTGAACCACAAGGCATATTTGAATATCCTACTCTAATCCTACCTATACCCATCCTTAGTTAGAACACAAGGAGTTACTGAACATCAATTCACATACAAGATATTACTGGGCAAGGCCAAAAGTTATTTTGTTTGTGGCCAGGGCATACGTTTTAGACTCGGCATCAGATTCATAATCATCAGCTCTTTTTTATTTATTTGCCAGCTTGCACACAATCAAGTTTCAAGAACAGAGAAGTGACACAGACAAAACCAAGCCCCCCTCCTTTCAACATCTTAGTCTTCTATCTGCGGTTCAGAAAAACAGTGCTGATGTCAACAGGATTGCAAGGGGTAAAAGGTTATGGGTTGTTGTTCTGCTAGACTATATCCTATCTGTTGATGGTGTTAATATCTGTTGAATGTTAATTAGAGGTATTTGTTACCACATCCTGTAAAACAGCATGTCTCTATCAAAACCGCACAAGCTAAATGTTTGTTCATGTTCGCTAATCTCCCCATCTGAAAAGTGTGATGTGATCGTGTCAATGTGATCGTCGTTAACATCTTCCCTCTTTAGTTAACACACCGCAGTAAGTGTTACATCATCTCTGCAGAGTGAGATAACAGTCATAAACTGCAATTTTTAAAAATCTTAGCTAGATATCTCTTCCCATTAGAATGCATTGACTTATCTTACCAAGGTAAATTATCTTAGTGCTCTGGCAGATAATATTGCTTATTTTAACCCCTAAAAAATATTTGATACAAGTGGGGTAAGATACATTGTCTTCAAGTTATTTGATCTTAATAAGACATCTTACCAAGGTAAATGATCTTAGTGCACTGGCAGCTCATTTTTCCTACTTTAACCTAAACAAGGCTCGAAACAAGTCAGAATATCTTAAAACAATAAAAAATTATCTGGATGCATTTGCTGGGTAAGCTAAGTCAACTCAAAACAAGTAAATGCATTTTCTTGGTGAGCGGGATTAACTCAAAACAAGCAATTATTTTACAATACAAAAAAATCTAGGTAACATTTACATTGTTTGCAGTGTATGGAGAGTGTTTGTTCAACACAAACACTTATGCACATATAGCATAGGCCAGCTTAACATCTATTAGCTGGTAATGACAGTGGTCACTCTGAGCTGATTAGTAATTATAAAGCCAACATGACATTAGGAAAATGACATGACTTTGACTTAAAGTAACAAGTCAAGCAATGTAAGGACCTCAATGACCTATTGGCTGGTCTGCCACTTGTGGCTTTTGAGTTTCCAATCTGATATTTCTATGACATGCATAATAGTATTTCATTAGGAAGGTAATAATAACTCAGAGAAAGAGTTTCCTCTACATGTTAGGGCCCAATGAACAAATGAAATTCAATGACTTGGAACAGAATGACAGTAAGAACTATGATTTCATTTTAATCTCCCACACAACAGTTATTGCTGTTTCATAGAGTTTAGAGGCTGTGTTGTACTCTGTGGTCATGTGACAAGTGCGAGAGGAAACAGGCGTCACCCCTGTGTGGGAGATTGTCAGAAAGAGAGATGTACAGAGGAGAAAGGGGGAGAGAGGTAAGGATGATTTGGTTTATTTAGGGGCTTGTTACAGTAGAGTAACGTCAGTAAAGGGATGAAAGGTGTAGATCAGGACAGAGACCGACAGGTTTTATGAGAGCAGAGAGATCAAGTCAGATTTAGAGTTTGGGGTACATAGGCAAGGCATGACAAACAGTGCAGTTATAACACATTGAGACGAGGAGACTGAATTGAACAATAATAGAGGCCATTTTGGGGTTCAGGGATAAGGGTATAGGGACCAGGGGCAGAGTTTAGTGTTTATTTTTGTTTTTTTTGGGGTGGGGACAGGTGGAACGAGCAGCATTGTCTTGATGAGTACAGCATTGCTGTCAGGAGTCATAGAACGAACAACCACAGAGATGGGGAACACATGGATTATAGGAGTCCTCTCTCTCCTGGCTGTTTCTGCTACCTGGAGTTTGGAAACCGGTTTGGGCATCTCATTACTTCATTTTGTTTATCCGTCTGGTTTTGGTTTCTGTTGAATACCGCGTTAAGAGTTAAATTATTCATAAAACATTCAAAGCATTACTATAGCTTAAATATGATTTGATGAAATATCATACAGTCAAAATCTGTATTTAATGACTGAATAATATTGCTGAAAACTATGCTCTGACTAGGGAGACCCTTGCTTTAAATTGTAGACTGTGTGGGCTGCTTGTAGAATCCCCTAGGGCTGAAGATTACTGTGACATGAATTGAGAATTCTGCTCTGATTATTATTTTGAGGTCAAACTAAAAACCAAGTCAGTGGAACAGATTTGAATGATTATTTAAAAAATCAAATGGAACCTTTAAAAAAAATAGTTCCATTTGATTCTACCAATGGAAGGAAAATGCAGAGTGCCACATAGTAAAGACTAGAGTATGTGGGTGGTGGCATGCTTTACAGAGGAAGGAACGCATGTTTTCTCCTGTGTTTGAGAGGAGATTGAGACAATGATACAGCTTTTCTCCGTGATGGGGGACTCTGAGGAGGAAGTGAAATTACTAGTCAGGCACTGTATGGGGGTCGTGTGGCTTTCTGTAACCACCATAGAGGTTACACCTGTCAAAAGTAAACAGACAATAATAAAAGAGCACTCTGTGACCCAGAAGAAAACACTTCAGAATGTTCAGTAACCTAACAGTCAACCTTCCATGATATCATGTCTTAGGTATGACACTGGGGGTTGTTTAAGGAGTGGAAAGTATGGTTATAAGCATACTTATGTGTATTGGACGCTAGATACTGTATGTAATATTTAATTTCCTCACAAAAACAAAAATCTAAAATACTTTTACTAACAAACTAATGAACTTTTCAATAATGGCCGAAATACTATCACTGGAGACATTTATGTAAAGTCAATAATTAAGTCAACCTACTTCCCTTACTCAACACTTTTTCTGATGCTGAGCCTTATAATCAACTGTTTCGATTCACTCTTCTATCAGTCCCATGCTTCAATGATTGCTGGATTGTTGATTGTTCTTACACCTGATGAAATCCCTAACTGTGTATGCTAATGACTGCCAAAACATTTTCCTGACATGCTACTGTATACCACTAACATGCACTTTGATTCGTCTCTCAGGACATAACAACCACATTTCTGTGACCTCTCACACTACCCCTCCTTCCACTTCAATTACATCTACAGAACTTCGACTGCATGGTAAAAACCATTATGTTTAACCAAACCTTCACTGCTGCCACTCTATTAACCTAAACTGGCATGGGGTCACATTCTTGTTCAGAGAGAAATGGAACTTTATTTTCAGAAGAGGAGAAAAAGCAAATGATCTCTATTAGTTTCCTGTTCCTGGGACGAGACCGGTTAGTCTGCATGACTCTCAGAGATAAGGCTTTAGACCGGCATAGCCCTATCAAGCTTCTCAATATACTGTAGACCAGTCTTGTACATTTTTACAGTGGTATCAAAATGTGATTTTCAGATACCATAGAATTAATTTTCATTTATGCATATAGTCATCTTTTTTATTGATTTTGTATTCAATCTTAAGTCTTTTAACATAATTTCCCCAGTTTCCAGAAGTGAACATTTTCATCTAGGCCATGAGGTCATCTTAACATGCTGCAATAAGACTTGGAGTGAAATGATCTACACCATCTGGAAAATAGACCGGGGTGGAACAGTGTGTCAAATATCATCAGGTGTTAATGACCAACCTCTTGACTCATGCAATGATGGAAAAGTCATGCTAAACACAACCAGTGGTGAATCTTACCTACACATTCCTGAGTTCTCAACCAGTGATGAGGGATTCTACTACTGTGAGTCAGTATACAGAGGAGGGAGCAACTCTGCAAACATTAAGGTATCAGTTATAGGTAAGAAACTGTTTTTTCTATGCATTAATCTGTAGCCTACATTTTAGGATTATGTGATGTATGTCATATTTTTATTCCAAATTAGTGTAGCCTGTGTTGTGTAGTGTAGGCCTATACAGTAGGGCTGATTCTTCCCGCCTTCCTACCCCCTCCCCTGTGTGAAGAGTAGCTCCTCCCATAGTGTCTGCCTCGCTGGAGTGGAAGGACCGTAGGAGGGTGGCTGTGTGTTTAGCTGAAGGGGGGAAACCAGCTGCCTCCATCTCCTGGAGGAACCGATGGAACTCTACTTCAACCATAGCCAGCACTATAGAGACCATACAGAACCAAGATGGCTCCTACTCTGTGGAGAGACGGTTGGTCCTGCCTGATCTCATCCCTATGGGCAACCTGACCTGTGATGTCAGACATCCCTCCTGGGTTGAGGTGCATACTGTGACACTGCAGATCCCCGAAGGTAGAGACTGCTATTGTGAACCACATTGTTTGGGTCTATAAAATGCAGGTTGGGCGGAAGGATACTGTATGACTAATATATCACTCTTTTAGAATAGGAGTGAACATCATAGCTTTTTTTAGTCAGAAATATCAGATTATTATTTTGAGGCATTATGAGGTATGGGAGTTGGGAGGGATAAATAACACCAATTCTCAAACGTCTATTAGAGGACGTTGCTGCATTGGCATATTATTTGAAATTAATGCATTGTGAATTTCACTGTGAACATGACTTAGAAGTGAAATCTCAATGCTTATCAGATTGAATGTAATTGAAATACGATGGGATGATAATAGTATGACTATTATTATATATAATTGTATCTCCCTTTCAGGGGCCTCAATACCCTGGCTACATGTCATCATCTCCGTGGTAACCATCAGTGTCATTATGGCTACTCTTGGTGGTTTATACTTCACACGAAAACACCTCTGCAGAATTAGGTATGAATACGAATTATTCTTTTTTTTTTTACATCATTAATGAATACAAATGTTTTTTTCAATATCATTGCTTGTGTAATAAAGAGCTTTATCTCTGTATTCACAGCCCCGCAACACCGTCTGAGTCCAAGGCTCCTCAGGTATGTAGACGATGCACCGTATCCTGCATTATGTTTCATGTCTTAGCTAGCAGTTTACTGTACATGGTGATGATTGTGTGTGTTTCTCTCTGTCACAGGACTATGTGGAGGAAGTAGAGCCCTATGCCAGCTACGTGCAGCGTGTCAACTCCATCTACAACTCCTCTGCAGACCTGTTCACATAACACCCACACACACACCCACAGACAGACAGACAGACAGACAGACAGACAGACAGACAGACAGACAGACAGACAGACAGACAGACAGACAGACAGACAGACAGACAGACAGACAGACAGACAGACAGACAGACAGACAGACAGACAGACAGACAGACAGACAGACAGACAGACAGACAGACAGACAGACAGACAGACAGACAGACAGACAGACAGACAGACAGACAGACAGACAGACAGACAGACACCACTCTTTACAAAGTTGGAGGTTGATGAAACTGAGAAAAGCCACAATGAGCCAGTAAATGAAACAGGTAGATAACGGAGGACATGACGCAGAGCTTCAGGTAGGAGAGGAAACCCTCACAGATCACGCCGGGCTGTGGAGGCAGATGAAAAAGGAATTCCACCCAGCAGACGTGTGGCACCACTGCAGACACAGCCCCCATTCCCCCTGCATCTCTACCAAACCACAGGCCTCTGTCTCAATGATAACCTGGAGAACTTGCCTCACAACTCCTAAACTTTCCTTACAGATAATATATAATAATGACATCCTGGAGACGTGAGAAAATGGCCAAAGATTAAACAGTTCTACAGAGATTTCCACAACCAAAGTGACATGTGGGCAGATCAGAGATGATCTTTCCAGTTTCCTAATTTGCACACTGAGAACTATGACTGTGTGTAGTCTGTGTGAAGTCTGTATACCACAGCTCTCATAACACACACGTTTGACTGTTCCCACACACCTGTGTATCATCTGCTACTCGTGGGCAAGAGTGCAATTTTGACATGTTTAATCAAAATCAAAATGTATATTACACTGAAGCATGATTACATTGTTTTTGTTGAGTTAGTATTTATGATTGAATTTAAATATCATCTTTATTATATTTCTTTATAATAACAACAGATTATTTACATTAGAACCTTACATCCTGAGCTGATGGGAAATGGAGGTGAAGCACACACCACATTCTCTGTGGTTTCATTCAGGAGAGAAGAGTTTGAATCTGAGAACTAAGTTTACAACTAAGCTTTTTAATTGAGTCAGTTGCTTTCGATTTAGAAAATGTGTATGCTTGTTTGCAGAGTGCAAATTGTACTGTGACATTCGGGGGAGCCTCTATTAAAATTGTCCTGGGCCTAATAGTAAAGACGTAATTTAATGCTAAAAATGTATTACATTTTAATGTGGCATGAACACAACCAGTCATGATGTTTTCATCTGTTTGTCAAACAAATCACTTCCAAAAGTAAGCTACTTGCGGCTGCCCACGTCATCCACCAAAACTCCAGAATCCAAACAGTGCACTGTGCTTGCGCCATTTGATTCATGGAAGGAGACATCTGCAGTGCTATTGGTAGTGCTATAGTTCCAGGGATGTGTCAGAAATATTTTGGGGCCATTTTCACAGCCATAATTATGAGCGCAATAGCTGGAGGTGGTGCAAAAGGGCTGACTTTTGATGAATAAACAAGTTGTAGGTGTGATGAGGGCTTGAACACTCACTGGCCAATCAACACGTTACATGGCTTAATACTGCATGTGTTTTTCTAAATTTTTGTTGGTTATTGACTGTCTTTGCATTGTCATCAACTCCAATTCAGCTGGGGCCACGGAATATTTTTGTTCTGGTCCATTGTGGATTGATACTACAGTTTATTATTTAGCGTACAATAACAAATAATAGCAACAGTAAAAAAATTATCCAGTACTCAATAGCCTATGTTTGGAGCGTTGGCAGTCAACATTGTTGTAATTGGCTTCAATGAGCCCAGCCTACATGTCTTTACGTATCATACTTTACCTAAAATAAAAACTACTAAACTCCTGTAAATGTTGTGTTGTATGTGTAAAGCATACGAGATTATACAGGTCGCAGTGGTGGGTGGTATATGGGGCTTTGGTGACAAAACGGATGGCACTGTGAAAGACCGCATCCAATTTGCTGATTAGAGTGTTGGAGGCTATTTTGTAAATGACATCTCCGAAGTCAAGGATCGGTAGGATAGTCAGCTTTACGAGGATATGTTTGGCAGCATGAGTGAAGGATGCTTTGTTGCGAAATAGGAAGCTGATTCTAGATTTAATTTTGGATTGGAGATGCTTAATGTGAGTCTGGAAAGAGAGTTTACAGTCTAACCAGACACCTAGGTATTTGTAATTGTCCACATATTCTAAGTCAGAACCGTCCAGAGTAGTGATGCTGGATGGGCAGACAGGTGCGGGCAGCAATCGGTTGAAGAGCATGCATTTAGTTTTACTTGCATTTAAGAGCAGTTGGAGGCCACGGAAGGAGAGTTGTATGGCATTGAAGCTCGTCTGGAGGTTAGTTAACACAGTGTCCAAAGAAGGGACAGAAGTATACAGAATGGTGTCGTCTGTGTAGAGGTGGATCAGAGAATCACCAGCAGCAAGAGCTACATCATTGATGTATACAGAGAAAAGAGTCGGCCCAAGAAGTGAACCTTGTGGCACCCCCATAGAGACTGCCAGTGGTCCAGACAACAGGCCCTCCGATTTGACACACTGAACTCTGTCTGAGAAGTAGTTGGTGAACCAGGCGAGGCTGTCATTTGAGAAACCAAGGCTGTTGAGTCTGCCGATAAGAATGCGGTGATTGACAGAGAGTCGAAGCCTTGGCCAGGTCGATGAATACGGCTGCACAGTATTGCCTTTTATCGATGGCAGTTATGATATCGTTTAGGACCTTGAGCATGGCTGTGGTGCACCCATGACCAGCTCGGAAACCAGATTGCATAGTGGAGAAGGTATGGTGGGATTCGAAATGGTCGGTGATCTGTTTGTTAACTTGGCTTTCAAAGACCTTAGAAAGGCAGGGTAGGATAGATATAGATCTGTAACAGTTTGGGTATAGAGTGTCTCCCCCTTTGAAGAGGGGGATGACCGCAGCTTTCCAATCTTTGGGGATCTCAGACGATACGAAAGAGAGGTTGAACAGGCTAGTAATAGGGGTTGAAACAATTGCGGTGGATAATTTTAGAAAGAGAGGGTCCAGATTGTCTAGCCCAGCTGATTTGTAGCGGTCCAGATTTTGCAGCTCTTTCAGAACATCAGCTATTAGGATTTGGGTGAAGGAGAAATGGGGAGGCTTGGGCAAGTTGCTGTGGGGGGTACAGGGCTGTTGACTGGGGTAGAAATAGCCAGGTGGAAAGCATGGCCAGCCGTAGAAAAAGCCTTTTTGAAATTCTCAATTATCGCGGATTTATCGGTGTTGACAGTGTTTCCTAGCTTCAGTGCAGTGGGCAGCTGAGAGGAGGTGCTCTTATTCTCTATGGACTTTACATTGTCCCAGAACTTTTCGAGTTTGTGCTACAGGATGCAAATTTCTGTTTGAAAAAGCTAGCCTTTTCTTTCCTAACTGCCTGTGTATATTGGTTCCTAACTTCCCTGAAAAGTTGCATTTTGCGGGGGAAATTCGATGCTAATGCAGTGCTTGGTAACCGGATGAGAGGTGCTCTTTGGAGAAGGGCATGGATACTTCAACAAGCTAAGTGAAGTATGCAGGTAGGTATATAAGTATGGAACGCCGTTTGGGTCTTAAAGCACGTGGTCAAAACGCAATATTTTTAATGCTGCGTGTGTAAAGTAAGCAGGTGCAAAATTAGCGCGTGCAAATGTGCTAAATAAACAGCTGCAAGCAGTCCTGCACAAGTCAAATTAACGTCTATAGCTGCTAAAAATACACCTACACACGCTAACTTAACGCGTTCTTTAATTTGCTAATTTTACCAGCCAATTTCCCTAGCTCCTCCTTTCATTAAATTGGTGTACAGTCAGTTTGATGCAACAACACCACAATTGAAGATGGCGAGAAGGAACTTCCTTATCTGCTGCAAACAGACCCTAAATGACTGCACTCGGCTTCTGCTCTCCGATAATCCTGGACTTGATGCCCTTCAGTCCACGTTAACAAGGTTGATGTTTTAAAATACAATTATTACTTAATCATAAAATTGATCTGCTAGCTAACAGAGAGGACAGATCTGTGTATGGCTTTGCAGCTATGTTGGAGGCTCAGACACTGAGACAGAAGTGCAAGTAATTTAGGCCTATGTGTCGCTAATATTGTAAGTCTGATTAGGCCAAGGGAGTATTTTATATTTAGCTAGTATATGTAGAATATATATACACTGCTCAAAAAAATAAAGGGAACACTAAAATAACACATCCTAGATCTGAATGAATGAACTATTTTTATTAAATACTTTTTTCTTTACATAGTTGAATGTGCTGACAACAAAATCACACAGAAATTATCAATGGAAATCAAATTTATCAACCCATGGAGGTCTGGATTTGGAGTCACACTCATAATTAAAGTGGAAAACCACACTACAGGCTGATCCAACTTTGATGTAATGTCCTTAAAACAAGTCAAAATGAAGCTCAGTAGTGTGTGTGGCCTCCACGTGCCTGTATGACCTCCCTACAACGCCTGGGCATGCTCCTGATGAGGTGTCGGATGGTCTCCTGAGGGATCTCCTCCCAGACCTGGACTAAAGCATCCGCCAACTCCTGGACAGTCTGTGGTGCAACGTGGCGTTGGTGGATGGAGCGAGACATGATGTCCCAGATGTGCTCAATTGGATTCAGGTCTGGGGAACGGGCGGGTCAGTCCATAGCATCAATGCCTTCCTCTTGCAGGAACTGCTGACACACTCCAGCCACATGAGGTCTAGCATTGTCTTGCATTAGGAGGAACCCAGGGCCAACCGCACCAGCATATGGTCTCACAAGGGGTCTGAGGATCTCATCTCGGTACCTAATGGCAGTCAGGCTACCTCTGGCGAGCCCATGGAGGGCTGTGCGGCCCCCCAAAGAAATGCCACCCCACACCATGACTGACCCACCGCCAAACCGGTCATGCTGGAGGATGTTGCAGGCAGCAGAACGTTCTCCACGGCGTCTCCAGACTGTCACGTCTGTCACATGTGCTCAGTGTGAACCTGCTTTCATCTGTGAAGAGCACAGGGCGCCAGTGGCGAATTTGCCAATCTTGGTGTTCTCTGGCAAATGCCAAACGTCCTGCACGGTGTTGGGCTGTAAGCACAACCCCCACCTGTGGACGTCGGGCCCTCATACCACCCTCATGGAGTCTGTTTCTGACCGTTTGAGCAGACACATGCACATTTGTGGCCTGCTGGAGGTCATTTTGCAGGGCTCTGGCAGTGCTCCTCCTGCTCCTTCTTGCACAAAGGCGGAGGTAGCGGTCCTGCTGCTGGGTTGTTGCCCTCCTACGGCCTCCTCCACGTCTCCTGATGTACTGGCCTGTCTCCTGGTAGCGCCTCCATGCTCTGGACACTACGCTGACACACACAGCAAACCTTCTTGCCACAGCTCGCATTGATGTGCCATCCTGGATGAGCTGCACTACCTGAGCCACTTGTGTGGGTTGTAGACTCCGTCTCATGCTACCACTAGAGTGAAAGCACCGCCAGCATTCAAAAGTGACCAAAACATCAGCCAGGAAGCATAGGAACTGAGAAGTGGTCTGTGGTCACCACCTGCAGAACCACTCCTTTATTGGGGGTGTCTTGCTAATTGCCTATAATTTCCACCTGTTGTCTATTCCATTTGCACAACAGCATGTGAAATTTATTGTCAATCAGTGTTGCTTGATTTCACAGAAGTGTGATTGACTTGGAGTTATATTGTGTTGTTTAAGTGTTGCCTTTATTTTTTATTTTTTTATTTTTTTGAGCAGTGTATTTTGTTGTAATGAATGCTGGTATTTAATGCTAATTAGTTACTAGTTCGCTTGATCACGTTCCTTAGCCGCACACCCCGGCCATAGCCACAGTGAACGGCGCCGTACAGCCCTGCTAGTTACATAAAGGTGACTTATTATCGAGGAGTACTGACGTCAAATGTGTTTTTGTATTTTTAAGCAAAACAACAACTGAAGGTTTAAAACTTCAGGCTGGCTGGTAACTATAATGTCAATGCTACTTAGCCTTAAGCTCACGATTAGCATGAAAACATTTACAAAGCTCACAATGCTCATTTGACCTAGCACAACCTAGTAAAAACTTTGCTAATATAATAACACATCAGCTTTCCAACAGCACAGATATATTTTTGAATACCCTTTGAAATATGAATATTTAATCTAAGCCTATGATGGCACTGTTTGAACAGGAATCGCAGTCCCATCCATGGTCTCTATTTTCACAAAACTGTCGTCTTGCAGATTGGAAACCATGCAGAGGAGCCTTGAGTGGGCTAGGGGGAGGCTGAAAAATGTTGGGTGTGGTTAATTTGACTTTTTCTTTTTTTTTTTCACTCTTCGTTCTCCTGCTGCCAATTCTATTCGTTCTTGGTCAACATTTCTATTTATGTCTTGACTTTAAAACATTACTTGGCCACAATTTGTGACAGTTACTATAATTTAAAAGTGTTTTTGGAACAAGGGGGGTGAGCTGTGTCACAATACATTAGGTAGCCTAAACACAGTGTATTATTGTTACAGCCAGTTACAGTTACCGGGCTCCTCGGGCTTGGAGAGGATCTAGAGGTGCACCTTGTTATGCCATCACTCAAGAGCAACTGAGGTTTCTAATGTCCTGTGCTGTCAGTGTGTCTCAGATGGCAGATATTCTACATGTGTCCCGATCGACAGTCAAATGTCATCTAAGGTCAGTTGTGCTTGGGAGTAATGCTATAAACTACATACTTTAGATGCATGGTTTCCAGTTTCTTACCAATCAAACCATTTTAGAATGACTACAATCAAGACAGTACTTTAAAATGACTATGATGATATACATTACCTCATCCCTGTCCATTGTTACTCTTTTTTCCAGACACTTCGATCTGTTACATGCACCATTATATTCTGACCATGTCAGACTTGGCTCTGGAGGAATAGATTAAGGACTTGGAGGCTGGGAACGACAAACGTGGACCGGAGGCTGTTCGATCACAATTAAGGGCTCTGGGTGCAGAGACACAGAGTGAGGGACAGCATGCTTCGTGTTAACCAGAGGGCGGCTGCCCTCAGAGCCATGTAGCAGAGGCTACATAGAAGGTCATACCGTGTTGCTGGACCAAACTCGTTATGGTACCTTGATGGAAGCCACAATCTGATAAGGTAGATGTATCTTTGTGATAGACACAATTATCTATATCACTGGTGAGAAGTTGTACATTGTAACATCTCAGATTGTTCATCAACAACTAACAGTTCAGTAAGCAATGGCACTTGATACCATATGTCACTCATGTGGATAATTGTTTTATTGTGTTTCTGCTACTTCTGTGATTGATAGAATATCTGCATCATGAAATTAACAAACATGCTTATATTGAGTACATACGTAGGCAAAAACAGTTGGAGCAAAGTATTTGTACCTAATTGTGAACAACAGGAGAGTCTGTCCTCTTGACTCATCAAGATAAACGTGGTTATTTTTCCAATTGAAGTAGATATTGTAATCACACATCTTCCGCTGCAGGAAACAGTCTAGAACAAACCCTTGTTGTAGCCTTTAGAGGGCTAACAGAAGTACTTATAGTTGTGATCCGCGGTAGACTGTTCATTAACATTGTTCCACATTTTGGATGTTAATTTAAAATTAGGTCTGCTGCTTTGTTATATACTGCAGGAACCTGATGCAGCATTTAAGTGGTAAAGGAGGATGGTGATGTTTGTATATTTAATGTGTTCAGCTTTTGTATCAACCAGTGCTGTATTTTCTGATTTAGGTGGAGGATAGTCATACATGGTGGCCTTCTCGTTGTTTCTCCGTGCTTCCAGCAACAATCGCAGCAGTACTGTCATGGATTGCTTGATGAATGCTGTCTTCAGATATGGTGTTCCCTCCAGAGTTAGGACGGACCAGGGAGGAGGAAACAACACCGTCTGCTTGTTGAATGTAATACATATTGGAAATATTATTTAAAAAATAGAGCTACATGCATCCTTAAAATGTCTTCTTGACCTACACATTGATTACATTCTATAGTGAGTGATGCATGCGGCTACATTTTTTTTCTGTAAATCATTTCAGAACGCAATCACATTGTTTGAGTTCTCCATGTTTTTGAAATGTATAAGCCTTTAAATTACCTTTTACAGACTACTTCTACAAACGAGGCTACACTTGTGGCAGCACCTATTCCTGTGGCCCCCCATCTTCTGCACCACTTCCTGTGGCTTTCCCTCCACCATTCCCTGAGGCTTATCGTCCACCTTCACCACAGTCTTCTGTTGATGTTGGTGATGGCAATGAGTAAGTCATCCCTGTAAATAATTAAATGTCTTGTTATTACAGATAAATTGTGGGAACTATCTGAGCTTTGTTATTCTGAATGTCTCTTTAAGTTTTGACCTTAAAACACTGCTGAAGTTAATGAGATGCCAACCGAATTAACGTGATGAGGGACAACGTTTATGATTGTGCAATGAGAGGCTTTAAGAGAGCCCACTTTAATCCTGAGGCAAAAATAGACATGGTTTTTAGGGATGCTGACAGAAAAGGGGCAGCTGATGAGGGTGGTCCCTCAAGAGAATTTCTCCGGCTGCTAATGAGTGCCATCCATTCCTCTGCAATATTTGAGGGACCTGATTGGCAAAAATGCCTTTCTTGCAACTCAACACTTTTACACCAACAAAGACACGTTTGTTTATGCCAATATATATGACTTTTGTAAGATATTTGATTTTGGTATGTAATGTGTCCTTTATTTACTGTTTGTCTTCTGTGTGACAGCACTCTATGATGGCGTATACAAGCAGGTGGGCCGCATGATTGCTGTCTGGTACATGGGGGTGTAGAGCCACATTTTTTCAGAGAGGCTATACAGGCAAGTGTGTGGCCTACAACCTCCTGTGCCAGAACTGAAAGAAATTGTGGAATATGACTTCAGAGAGAAGTTTGAGAAGGTAAGTGGCTTTATACTGTGGTGGATGTTATGTTACTGTTAATTTGCACTAAGTTTGAAAAAAATGTGGGTCGTAGTTCTTGAATACTTTTCCACATGTATTTGGTTTCCTTTTGCTGGCAGTCAATCTTTTTTAAGGGTAGTGATAATCAGTTTATTGTTTTGCTAATTTGTCCCAAAACACAGTTCAATAAACAATCTAAGATCCAGTTAGCACAAACTGTTGACGAGGCAGAGGAAGTGGTCATGTTGGTGAGGGATTCCCTGGTGGAGTCGGCCACCAAGTTTTACTTAGAAAGTAGGATACGGGATGCTCTTGAGTTTTGAGTTTCCATATATCTAAGGAATCTCAAGTTTAGTTAAATTCTTCAGGGTAAATTCATTGACTTTTTTAACTTATAGATTCAAAGAGGGTCTGGAGTGTCTAGGTCTGCTGCCTTATATGAATAGACACTCGAGCCTCTTCAGAGAGGTTTTCATCTACGCTGAGAAGCTTCTTTTGGCCAGACATTTCTCTTCAAAGCAGAGCGCTCCCCACCTGGTACCAATCAAAGACCAATAGAGAGAAGAGTCATATGTTTCTGGAGGGACTGGCTTCTGGAGGTGGAAGGTTAGATGCAAAACCATGATCGTTGAAGTAACACGGCCCACATCAGTAAAACATCACCTAATCACTGTGGGACAGCATGTTCTTCCATGGGCCCCCTAATAATGTAATAGATAAATAAAATCCCAAACTACTTTCACCTAGAGTATTGTGTTCTCTATGAACTTTAATGTCCCCCCCTTCCCTTTTGTCAGGGGGGAACACATACCCTTTAACCATCGAGGTTTTCATTTTCACATCAGGGGCTTCAGCATTCCTAGGTTGGGATTGCCAGTGGAGCCACAGCTACCGCACGGCAAGCGGTTCCGGAGCGCCAAGTCTAGGTCCAAGAGGCTTCTAAACAGATTCTACCCCCAAGCCATAAGACTACTGAACATCTAATCAAATGGCCACCCATACTATTTGCTGCTACTATCTATGCATAGTCACTTCAATATCTCTACCTACATGTATATATTAACTTTACTAACCAGTGCCCCTGCAGATTCTCTGTACCGGTATCCCCTGTATATAGCCTCGCTATTGTTATTTTACTGATGCTCTTTAATTATTTACTTTTTTTTGTATTTTTACTTTTTTTAACTGCATTGTTGGTTAAGGGCTTGTAAGTAAGAATTTCACTGTTGTATTTGGCACATGTGAAAAATACACTTTGATTTGAAGAATTAATTTAAGGGGAATTATCCAAAACGTTTATTGCATGACTACCTAGTAAGTTCAGAATACTGCAGCCAATGTTAATTGATGTGTCCCAAAATAAGTGATATTAAGTTTCCGACAGGATTGTCTATCAGCAAAAAAAGTTGTGTAGTGAAAGTTTTCAAAAACATTACAACCAACCATAATCAATTGGACAGTAATACATTATGCAGCTTTAATAAATGTATGATTTCTTAGTGGGTAAACGGAGCATTATGCAAAGTAGTAAAGTCATGTATGTTAAAGGACTGTTGCAATATGTGCAATGTTACATAAATAAATCTTACAGTAAATATGGATATTTCATTCAATAAAAGACACTCTTTTTTTATTTAACCTTTATTTAACCAGGTAGGCAAGTAGAGAACAAGTTCTCATTTACAATTGCGACATGGCCAAGATAAAGCAAAGCAGTTCGACACAAACAACAACACAGTTTAAAACAAACATACAGTCAATAATACAGTAGAAAAAAATAAGTATATACAATGTGAGCAAATGAGGTGAGAAAAGGGAGGTAAAGGCAAAAAAAAAGTCCATGATGGCGAAGTAAATACAATATAGCAAGTAAAACACTGGAATGGTAGATTTGCAGTGGAAGAATGTGCAAAATAAAGATAGAAATAATGGGGTGCAAAGGAGCAAAATAAATAAATACAGTAGGGGGAGAGGTAGTTGTTTGGGCTAAATTATAGATGGGCTATGTACAGGTGCAGTAATCTGTGAGCTGCTCTGACAGCTGGTGCTTAAAGCTAGTGAGGGAGATAAGTGTTTCCAGTTTCAGGGATTTTTGTAGTTCGTTCCACTCATTGGCAGCAGAGAACTGGAGGGAGAGGCGGCCAAAGGAAGAATTGGTTTTGGGGGTGACCAGAGAGATATACCTGCTGGAGCGTGTGCTACAGGTGGGTGCTGCTATGGTGACCAGCGAGCTGAGATAAGGGGGGACTTTATCTAGCAGGGTATTGTACATGACCTGGAGCCAGTGGTTTTGGCGACGAGTATGAAGCGAGGGCCAGCCAACGAGAGCGTACAGGTCGCAGTGGTGGGTAGTATATGGGGCTTTGGTGACAAAACGGATGGCACTATGATAGACTGCATCCAATTTATTGAGTAGGGTATTGGAGGCTATTTTGTAAATGACATCGCCGAAGTCGAGGATCAGTAGGATGGTCAGTTTTACAAGGGTATGTTTGGCAGCATGAGTGAAGGATGCTGGTTGGTTGGTACATAGGTACATAGTTGGTACATAGGCCGTTGTGCAGCAAGTTTGAGGGTAGTGGAGAAGCACAAGTGGGACTTTGAGTGAAGTAACTGAGGGCAGAAAAGGATATCAGGGTGCCCAGGAACTTGAAGCTGCTGATCATCTCCATGTCAATGTACAGTAGATGGGAGAATGGTCAAGTATCACCATCTACTTTGTTTGTTTACGCTGAGACTGTTGTCCTATCACCATTGTCATGACTGTCCTGATCAGGTCAGGTTACAGGAGACCACAACCCTACAGATTATCTCTCACCCCCAACAGAGAAGGAGAGATCTAGGGGTATGAAGATGTGTTTTTTTTTTTTACAGTTCCCGCTCAGCCCAGTCAAAACTGTTCGCTGCTCTGGCACCCCAATGGTGGAACAAACTCCCTCACGACGCCAGGTCAGCGGAGTCAATCACCACCTTCCGGAGACACCTGAAACCCCACCTCTTTAAGGAATACCTAGGATAGGATAAAGTAATCCTTCTAACCCCCCCCCCCCTTAAAAGAGTTAGATGCATTATTGTAAAGTGGTTGTTCCACTGGATATCATAAGGTGAATGCACCAATTTGTAAGTCGCTCTGGATAAGAGCGTCTGCTAAATGACTTAAATGTAAATGACCCCTCACGCCCATGGTAAATCTTAGGCAACAGACACAATTCCTTTATCCTCTCACTATGGAGAACCAGCCTCAGAACATTAAACATGCAATAAATGGACTTTGGAACAATGGTTTCCGTCAGCCACAATGGTGGTAATGACGATAGATGGAATATGAAAATGAATGTCATTTTTATTTTGTTATTAAAGGTTAAAGGACAATGTTATTACGAAAACGTAACTTTAAGAGTTTTCCTAGTATATGCTTGATGTTTATACATTGTACGTTATGTGGAAAATGTCCAAATCAAAGTAAATGTTTTGGTAAAGATGAAATGTGAAGTTGTCTAAAATTGAATTTGAGTAAAATCTAGACCTTGGTACGCCCAGAGAATTGCCATAAAGGCGGTTTCGCCCACTTCTGACCCGAGCTTATAAGACATGTGTTAAGAAGGAATATATCAGACTAATTGACCTGAGCTGCAGCAAGGTCTGAGTAGTCAACGAACCCAAAACGAGGATGAAGACAAAGGAACCTTTGTCACGCCCTGACCTTAGTTATCTATGTTTTCTTTATTATTTTGATTAGGTCAGGGTGTGACTAGGGTGGGTGTGCTAGTTTTGTCTTGTCTAGGGTTTTTGTATATCTAGGGTTTTGTAGGTCTAGGTATATATATGTCTATGGTGGCCTGATATGGTTCCCAATCAGAGGCAGCTGTTTATCGTTGTCTCTGACTGGGGACCATATTTAGGTAGCCATTTACCCTTGGGTATTTGTGGGTTCTTGTCTATGTGTAGTTGCCTGTCAGCACTCATTTGTATAGCTTCAATGTTCGTTTTGTTATTTTGTTAGTTTTGTTCAGTGTTCATTCTTATATTAAAGAAGAATGTATGCATACCACGCTGCGGCTTGGTCTCCTCCTTTTGACGGCCGTGACAACCTTCTTCTATCCATGCTACGGAGGAGTAGCTATGTCTAAGCGGTTGAATTCAAGCCAGACCACCCGGCCTCCACTCACCAACGAATCGTATCTACACTGTTTCATTCCTACGCTGTGAGCCCTGAGCTACAGGGCTGGCTGTCGTCAGAAGAACCCTTTCAGATGAGGAATCAGACAACTAAGCCAAAAGGACACTGACGTCGTGAGGACAACCAGAGAGTTGCACAAGAGAAGTGCGTCATTGAGAAGCCTAAACGGTCCACGTGGAGAATCCACGGAGACCTTCAACACGTAATTACATCATTATATTCTGACCCATAATAGCAGCAGTTTGGGCCAAGGTTAGGGTTAAAATAAGCATAGCTGACAAATGCACCCAAATGTTTGTTTCTCTTTTGTACTTTCTCTTTTTCTCTCTCTTTCAAATCCCCATTTTGGGTAACACGCGTCATAGTGTGCTGGCCCGTTATCTTCTTGGAGTAGGGGGCAGTATTTTCATGTCCGGATGAAAAGCGTGCCCAGAGTAAACTGCCTGCTACTCAGGCACAGATGCTAGGATATGCATATTATTAGTAGATTTGGATAGAAAACACTCTGACGTTTCTAAAACTGTTTGAATGAACTGTTTCAACTCTTTGCTTATCCAAGATACAGTGGAAATGGGGTCATGTTGCACTTCCTAAGGCTTCCACTAGATGTCAACAGTCTTTAGAACCTTGTTTGATGCTTCTACTGTGAAGTGGGGGCGAATGAGAGGGGATTGAGTAAGGTCTGCCATGAGCTGACCATGCGCGTTCATATGAGAGTTAGCTTGAGTTCCATTGCATTTCTGAAGACAAAGGATTTCTCCGGTTGGAACATTATTGAAGATTTATGTTAAAAACATCCTAAAGATTGATTGATTCTATACTTCGTTTGACATGTTTCTACGGACTGTAATATGACTTTTCATCTGAACTTTTGCCTGGACCTGCCCGCGCGTTGTGAATTTAGATTGTGTACTGAACGCGCGAACAACAAGGAGGAATTTGGACATAAATGATGGACATTATCAAACAAAACAAATATTTATTGTGGAACTGGGATTCCTGGGAGTGCATTCTGATGAAGATCATCAAAGTTAAGTGAATGTATATAATGCTATTTCTGTATTTCTGACTTCTGTTGACTCCAACATGGCGTATATCTCTTTGGGTTGATTTGTCGTCTGAGCGCCATACTCAGATTATTGCATGGTTTGCTTTTTCCCTTTTTTGAAATCTGACACAGCGGTTGCATTAAGGAGAAGTGGATCTAAAATTCCATGTATAACACTTGTATTTTCATCAACATTTATGATGACTATTTCTGTAAATTGATGTGGCTCTCTGCAAAATCACCTGATGTTTTGGATCTACTGAACATAACGCGCCAATGTAAACTCAGATTTTTGGATATAAATACTTTACCGAACAAAACATACATGTATTGTGTAACATGAAGTTCTATGAGTGTCATCTGATGAAGATCATCAAAGGTCCGTGATGAATTTGATCTATTTCTGCTTTTTGTGACTCCTCTCTTTGGCTGGAAAAATGGCTGTGTTTTTCTGTGACTTGGCTCTGACCTAACATAATCGTTTGGTTTGCTTTCGTCGTAAAGCCTTTTAGAAATCGGACACTCTGGCTGGATTTACAACAAGTGTATCTTTAAAGTGGTGTAAAATACATGTATGTTTGAGGAATTTTAATTATGGGATTTCTGTTGTTTTGAATTTTAATGCTCTGTAGTTTCACTGGCTGTTGACGAGGTGAGACGCTACCGTCCCACATACCCTAGATAGGTTATACTAAGTTCTAATCAATAGCCTAGACTGTGTTTTTGTGTATGTGTATCTTTTATTATCATTTTAGCTTTCTAGTAAATAAATAATCAACTAAAATTGGTGTGGTACGAACTCATTGGTGAGACCCGGGTCTGTGCAGATTCCCGGATTATGCGACGTTCAGAACGAGACTGTAGAGGTAACTGATTAATTAGCGGCTGTTGTAAAATCGATATTCTGATATTCTTTGCGTTAATATGGGAAATAGAAACTCAATAAAACAAATTTTCCCATGGTACCCAAGGTTAATGAGTTAATAATAGCTTGATTCATTTAATCACGCAATTATAAACCTTTAATTATTCGATGAGCAGCAGTCATCACATTAACCTTTCTAGCCCAGGGGTTCCGCTAGCGGAACACCCACAACATTCCGCTGAAAATGCAGCGCGCGAAATTCAAATATTTTTTAGAAATATGTAACTTTCACACATTAACAAGTCCAATACAACAAATGAAAGATAAACATCTTGTTAATCTACCCATCGTGTCCGATTTAAAAAAAAATTTTTACAGCGAAAACACAACATATTTATGTTAGATCACCACCAAATCCAAAAAACACAGCCATTTTTCCCAGCCAAAGATAGTCACAAAAGCAGAACCTTTTGTCACTAACCTTTGATAATCTTCAACAGATGACACTCATAGGACATCATGTTACACAATACATTTATGTTTTGTTCGATAATGTGCATAATTATATCCACAAATCTCGGTTTACATTGGCGCCATGTTCAGAAATGCCTCCAAAATATCCAGAGTAATTACAGAGAGCCACGTCAAATAACAGAAATACTCATCATAAACTTTGATGAAAGATACATGTTTTACATATAATTAAAGATACACATGTTCTTAATGCAACCGCTGTGTCAGATTTAAAAAAAACTTTACGGAAAAAGCATACCATGCAATAATCTGAGACGGCGCTCAGTTCTCCGCCATGTTGGAGTCAACAGAAAAACGAAATTACATCATAAATATTCCCTTACCTTTGATGATCTTCCATCAGAATGCAGTGCAAGGAATTCTAGTTCCACAATAAATCGTTGTTTTGTTCGATAATGTCCATTACTAGTGTCCAATTAGCTACTTTTGCTAGCACGTTTAGTTCACATGTCCAAACGCTGGCGCCGGTCCAGGCGAACTCGGACGAAAACTTCAAAAAGTGATATTCCAGGTCGAATAAACTGGTAAGATTAAGTAGAGAATCAATCTTCAGGATGTTGTTATCATATATATCCAATAACGTTCCAACCGGAGCATTCGTTTTTGTCTACAGAGTAATGGAACGCATGGCCATATCATGACTAGTGCGCGTGACCAGGAACTAGCATTCTGCCAGACCACTGACTCAAATAGCTGCCATCCGGCCCCACATCACACTAGAGGCTTCATTCCACATTCTACTGACTGTTGACATTTAGCGGAAGGCGTAGGAAGTGCGAACAGATCCATATCTTACTGGGATGTGAATAGACGATGAGTTTAACATCAACCAGCCCCAGAATTTCCACTTCCTGTTTGGAAGTTTGCCTGCCATATGAGTTCTGTTATACTCACAGACATAATTCAAACAGTTTTAGAAACTTCAGAGTGTTTTCTATCCAATAGTAATAATAATATGCATATATTAGCATCTGGGACAGAGTAGGAGGCAGTTCACTATGGGCACGTGATTCATCCAAAGTGAAAATGCTGCCCCCAATCCCTAAAAAGGATTAACTAATACAACGGCACGACACCATTATGTCAGGTCCCACAGCTCATTTATGTACTCATGTGTACCAAGGTAGTGTCGGGTCCATTCTGGGGATACACATTCTTACGATAATGTAAAAAAAATTGAATTTGTTATTACAGGATTTACACCCAGAGCCCTGAGTCTGCTAACCAGTTTGTGGGTCAGGATGTCTTTGAAAGCAGAGCTATAAAATGCACTCTGACGTATGTAAAAATGTATAATTGACATTTGTTGCGACAATAGGCAAACTGTAGTTGTACATTGTGCTACACTATCTATTGTTACAGTTTATTTTTTATCGATATCGACTGGGATGCAGTGGAGATGGTAAGAAGCTTCGATATCATGGGGACCTAACGTCTAGCGTCCTTTCTGGTACACCCACAGACACTGCAGTCAAATGCCATCCAGCGGCTCTCCGCCCTGCGGTGGCTGAAGACGTTTTGCCTGACGTCAGACATTAACAAGAGTGTCAGATTGAAGTGTCTGGAAATTTTTTAACAGAACCATAAGAGCAGATTTCTTTACTGGAAGTTTTAAAATGTCTAATTGTAGTCACTTTGAATTGATTCATTGACTCCAAGAACCATAGATTGTTTGTAGTTCATAACATTAACACGACTGACAAACGTTGCTTGCCTGAAAGTTGGATACATGTTTTTAAAACATTGGATATTTGATTAGGCTTAATGTTGCATACCTTGCCATGTTGTGCATGCATGCCAACCAGGTGAGAATCACCAGAATTAATTGATACTTGATGAATCAGGTCTTCTCTGCTGCTTTATCAGCCTCCCCCTTGTCCACTCCAAGCTCCTCTTCATGGTTCCCTTCTGCAAGACACAATTGTGTAAAAATAATGCGGAAGGAATGTGAACCCTATTCCTTTGAAGCAGTACTGGGTATATGCCTGATGTTATTTTAACCTAATAAGCTTCGACGGAATATACATATTCAAAAAGTGAACGTGCACATTAAAGTATACTCTGTTCGAAAGCTGACATGTAACATTAGACGTTAGAACAGGTTTTACATGGTTGCCACTAGCCGAATTTGCTTCGTGAGCTTTTCTGTGTCTTCATGCTAATCACGAGCTAGCGCGGCTAACGCTAGCATTTAAATGAAAGCCAGTCAGGCTGAAGAAGTTGCCTACCTTAAGTTTTTGTTTTGCTTAAATACAAGGCTTTGGGCTAAAAACGTAACTATAAACATGTCCTGCATCAGTACTAGCCGATAAGTCCCATTTAGGTAGCTTGTCTTCCTTAAGTCAATGATAAAGCAAAATTGTCCAAAAATCGAGAACTACCAGGATTGTGAGCATCTCCGTTGTCTAATCTATGTATGCCTGGTCCTGCATTCAAGCAACAATCTTGCTAGTATGTCATTTACCTTGATAGTATTAACACATTCCAAAATGTTTCCGTGGCTGTTATAGTTTACATGTTCTTTCAGCAGGGCTTTTAATAAAACACAAGATGATGCCGTTCACTGCGGCTAGCAGTATGACCGGGCAAAGTTTGAGGCTAACTATACGATATAATATGGCCGGGGTTCGAGGCTACCGACGTTAGCTAAATTAGCTAGCAAGTATCTGACTTAGCTTATGCTAAGAACTGCTGATCCTGGTGCTAGATTAATGTTAGCTGAATTTTATAGCCAGTGATGAGAAACAGATCCTTCCACTGTAAACTAGCTGATAAACTTTACGATTCAGTAAAAAACAAATTTCAAAGACAAAACCGTTACCTTGTAAAGGTTCAAACTCTGCTTGCAGTGGAAAAGGAAGTTCCTTCAAACTGTGAAATCTGGTTGAAAGGAGGAGCTAGGGAAATTGGCTAGTAAAATGAGCATATTAAAGAACGTGTTAAGTTAGCATTTGTAGGTGCATATTTAGCAGCTGTAGGCGTTAACTTGACATGTGCAGGACCGCTTGTTGAACTGCCTGCAAGCACATTTTCACGTGCTTATTTTACGTGTGTATGCATTAATTTAGCGCGTGAAGACGTTAATTTAGCGTCTGCACAGGTTTACTTTACACACGTAGAATTAAAAAGATCACGTTTTGACCACGTGCTTTAAGACCCGAACGGCGTTCCATATATAAGTGTATGTTTAAGAATGTGCAGTATATTTTCAATTTAAGGCACTCTGACAAACAGGTAATTTAAACATATTTTATGGATAGGTTACTTTGCATGGCCAGGATAAAAAAGAGACAGTGCATTGCTGTTGAACCAGCCTTAGCCTAGGCCTAGGGTAAGAGTAGCCTATGGAGGACTTGATATGAAACAGAAAACAAGCAATCTGTTTTTAAAAACAACAATATTTCTAAATAGGATGGGGTCAGAAGCATGATCTCATGAATCACTTCTCATGAGTGGCTTTGTGAAGTTGGGTCTGATCAACACTGAGGTGCTGATGGCTGCGACCGAGCTACCCTGGTCAACCTGAAAATACTTTACGTTTATTTAGCATGTAACCCAATTTTTTGCAGGAGATTCCAGCATCTAAATGTGACATCCAGGTTATTTTTCATGAATCGACCGAAAGCATTACACAGAGTGGAGAAAAACAGACATAAACTTTGGGGTAACGGGAGGACAAAGTCAACACTGACAGTTGGATGAAATTTCACCAAACCCTGAACTTGTCAAAGCGATTATAGAACCTGAGCACCATGATTGACGAGAAATATAAGATATTTTCGCCACCCTTGCTACAATTGAAACTAAGCTCTATGTTTACGCCAAGAGGACTCCGCCACCATGCTAACTGTAAAGGTTACAACACTGGAGAAAACGGTGGAAAAACCGACTGAAACTCTGTCTATTTTTGAGACAGAAGTTGCAGAGGCAATATTAATGTCAAATCTGAGAGAATGAACCGAAGAGGTGAATCTAACCCAATTATTTTAGACATGGCTACTAATACCTCGTTCAAAACAACTGGGAACTCTGGAAAAAAACGGCTCCGACTAGGAAAAATCTATTTGAAAGGTCATCCAATTGAGAATTCCACCTCGGATACTCGGACCTCTTTCTACAGCTCTGACCGTCCGACCTGAAGTTCACTGACGTCATGATTTGACCTCGTATTTTTCAGAGTTTCCAGTTGTTTTGAACGCGGCATGTAGACTAAAGGAAATGGCAGTAATGTGATGTAATGTCGTGAAGGAATTATTTTGTTTCTTGTTTAGTTTTCTCTTCTCCCTATTAAGTACAGTTGAAGTCAGAAGTTTACATACACTTAGGTTGGAGTCATTAAAACTAATTTTTCAACCACTACACAAATTTCTTGTTAACAAACTATAGTTTTGGCAAGTCGGTTAGGACATCTACTTTGTGCATGACACAAGTCCTTTTTCCAACAATTGTTTACAGACAGATTATTTCCCTTATAATTCACTGTATCACAGTTCCAGTGGGTCAAAAGATTACATACACTAAGTTGACTGTGGCTTTAAACAGCTTGTAAAATTCCAGAAAATTGTCATGGCTTCTGATAAGCTAATTGACATAATTTGAATCAATTGGAGGTGTACCTGAGGATGTATTTCAAGGCCTACCTTCACACTCAGTGCCTCCTTGCTTGACATCATGGGAAAATCAAAATAAATCAGCCGACCATACCATGTTGCGCCTTGGTCTCCTCCCTACGACGGCCGTGACACCCCAAGCAAACTTCCAAAATTGTGGCAAATTGGCTTAAGGACAACAAAGTCAAGGTATTGGAGTGGCCATCACAAAGCCCTGACTTCAATCTTACGGAACATTTGTGGGCAGAACTGAAAAAACGTGCAAGGAGGCCTACAAACCTGACTCAGTTGTACTAGCTCTGTCAGGAGGAATGGGCCAAAATTCATCCAAGTTATTGTGGGAAGCTTGTGGAAGGCTACCCGAAACGTTTGACCCAAGTAAAAAAATTAAAGGCAATGCTACCAAATACTAAATGAGTGTATGTAAACTTCTGATCCACTTGGAGTGTAATGAAAGAAATAAAAGCTTAAATAAATAATTCCCTACTATTATTCTGACATTTCACATCCTTAAAATAAAGTGGTGATCCTAACTGACCTAAGACAGAGAATTTTTACTAGGATTAAATGTCAGGAATTGTGAAAAACTGAGTTTAAATGTATTTGGCTAAGGTGTATGTAAACTTCCGACTTCAACTGTATGTTATACGACTCCATACTTCAATTAGATATTAATTATTGGCGAGGTATTCGAACGTTGACTGTTGCACTCTGGTCACATGCTTTATGTCATTAAAATATGAAAATTTAGGCTGCATATATATTCTTTGTGTTGATGAAAATAATATCTGACTTTTTTTGTTGTAATTTTTAATTTCTTTAATGTTATTTTGGAGTGGGGTTTGTGGGTGCACTCGTCTCCATGCACGGTGTCTCGAGGCGGGTGGGGTCGAGCGCACCTACTGTCAACTTGTATGGAGCAGAATTGGGTTTTCACTGATATTTGATTAAGAAGCCAGCTGTTATGAACAAATCTCTTTTCTTTCTTAATTTTATTGTGTTCTTATTAAAAATGAGCTTGTTTGTTTGAGGGAAGTTTGTAATGATGCATTTTCTTTTCTCCTCCCAAGCCCAATGTTATTATTATGACTTCATCATTGGTATGATCAGGCTATAATTAATTTATCAAATAGTAAATTACCTGTTTTAATTTCCCTCATTAAAATGCAAATCAGTTTGTAACATTTTTGACATGTGTTTTTCTGGATTTTTTTGTTATTCTGTCTCTCACTGTTCAAATAAACCTACCATTAAAATAATAGACTGATCATTTCTTTGTCAGTGGGCAAATGTACAAAATCAGCAGGGGATCAAATACTTTTTTACCTCACTGTAGTAGACAATGACCTAGACCACGTTATATTTATTTCCAGATGCGGTCAATGTCTTGTAGCTTTTTTAATTAGATTTTTTTCATTTGGTTACCTTAAGCATGGTTTCAAAATGTAATGTTAGAATTGGGAGGATTGAGAGGTTGCGTCCATGCGTCTCAGCTCAGTGAACGGTTTGGGCAAGAGAAATTATTTGCATTTTCAAGACTTCACCTCCATGCCGGCTTCAGTATCATGAACTGATTCAATCTTTGTCAGGTGTTTTTAAATTATGTAAAGTTGGATGTATATGTTTTGTTTATCTTAATGTTTGACAAATGTGTATTCATTAAGGATCCCCATTAGCTGCTGCCTTGAGCAGCTAGTCTTCCTGGGGTCCAGTGACATTATTAAGGTAGTCATATACAATAAAAAATATTACATGACATTTCATTTCATAACACTTTTCACAACACATTAAGTGTGTGTCCTAAGGCCACTACTCTACTATCACATATCTACAATACAAAATATATGTGTATGTGTGTAGAGTGAGTGTGTTATGTGTCTGTGGCTTTGTGTCTGTCTTCACAGTCACCGTTGTTGTCAGGATTTGGCCAGGATTGTTCAGGTTTTTGGTCACTAGATTGCGCCTTTTTTGAACCTTTTGTTTTTTCCCTTGTTCTAATTATTATTTGCACCTGTGTGTCATTTCCTTGTAGGTATTTAATCCCTTTGTGTTCCTCAGTTCTTTGCGCTGTGTTTGTATGTTAGCACCCAGCCCCAGCCATGCTGTGAACATATATTTCTCTTGTTGGATTTTCCAGAGGTTCTCTGGTTTTGTTCTTGTTTATTTTTTATTAGTCTTTTGAGGTTTGTTTTTTTCCCTGCTGTTCTTACCACTTTGTGGATTTTCTTTGTATTTTGGAGGATATCCATTTTTTCTCTTGGCTTTACTTTTGACGTTGTGGATTTATATTTTTGCCTGAAGATCTTTTACCTTGATTAAACCACCGTCTCTAGTACTGCTGTGTCTGCCTCATCTTCTGGGTTCTGCCGACGATTAGTGACTGTTTCTCACACCGGGTCCTGACAGTTGTTCCATAAGTTGTCACACCCTGATCTGTTTCACTTGTGCTTGTCTCCACCCCCCTCCAGGTGTCGCTCATCTTCCCCATTATCCCCTGTGTACTTATACCTGTGTTCTCTGTTTGTCTGCTGCCAGTTCGTCTTGTTTGTCAAGTCAAACAGCGGTTTGTCTCAGCTCCTGCTTTTCCCCAGTCTCTTTTTCTCGCTCTCCTGGTTTTGACCTTTGCCTGTCCTGTCTTTGAGCCCGCCTGCCTGACCACTCTGCCTGCCCCTGAGCCTGCCTGCCATCCTGTGCCTTTGCCCCTAACCTGGATTCCCGACCTCTACCTGACTTGAGCCTGCCTGCCGTCCTGTGCCTTTGCCGCTACTCTGGATTATCGACCCCTGCCTGCCTTGACCTGTCATTTGCCTGCCCCTGTTGCTGTAATAAACATTGTTACTTCAAGTCTGCATTTGGGTCTTACCTGAAATGTGATGTAAGATGTATTTTATCTTTTTTTATCTCATTATATTGCTTGCATCAGTTACCTGATAGAGAGAATAAAGTAGATGTCGCGCGTCAAACGTCTGATTTATGACCCTATGTCCGGATGACGCGTACATGCCCAAATATGAGCATCTGGTCAGGACGTCCTGGCGGGAAGGTGTCACGTGGTTATGCCAATATAAGTGCATCCTGTTTCTGTTGTCACGTGTTAGAGTGTGTGTGCTATTTTATGGCTATATTGCATCTATTCCTTTGAAGTTGTCATGATGATTGTGTAGGGACCTCGGTGAACTGGGGGGGATGTGTTTGAACATTTTCAAAGAGTATGGCCCACCCACCCACCCTATGTTATTGCCCTTAGGGTTGTTGACTATGAAGCAGGAATGTCCGGGAGGATTGTGTTTGCGGCAGACGCATTATAAATAAGGCCCAGAACAACACATGCGGCCCCAGAACACTAAACAATATTTAAAAAATAAAACTAAGAACATTAAACAGAAAATTATGTCTCCTAGGCCAATTCTCGGGGTGCTATGCATCTCTTGTCATAAACCCAATGATAAAAGCATTGAGGACATTTTGTATGATGCCCCTGAATGTTTTGAAGGAGTTTTGGATACGAGTGATGGACATATGGCTTACATATTCCAACCTGAGGATTCAACTGTGAAGATTTTCACAGACAGCGGTCCCAAACCCCTTTATCATGCAAAACCCGGGAGTTTTTCTCCTGCGCTGCGTATGAGAGAATGGCTTAAGATAAGGCTAGCGCTCTGTCAAATTGGTACAACCCTGCCAGGCTATGCTTTGGAAGAGCTGGTGTGCGGGCGCGGTGATTTGAAAGCCATAAGGGTCTCTTCAATGGTGTATAGCCCCGACTCCAAAGTGACAATTTTAGCATGTGAACAATTTGATAGTACAAATGTGACAAAGTCTGTCAGTTCATATGTATTTTCCAAAGCCTGTAAGGATGTCAACTTTTTTTGCCAGTGTTTAGCTTGAAATGGATTGATTACCCTATATTCATAACCCTGATGCATAAGCTGGACAGTCTTTTCCAAAATCGTGAACAATTACGTCGCTGGCCGCTTCTATCCTTAAGACATACCTAGGGTATACATGCAAGACGTTTGATCTATCCATGGAGTGAAAACTTACGGAGCCTTGACTGAGCATGTGTGGGATATCCTGCGAGCAAGAGTCTGTCTCGACGATGGTGAATTGGAGACGGATGGATGTATAAACATATAGCCGGGCCCTTTATCTGTAATAAAGGAATTGTAAAAATGTTAAAATAATTATAGCATGTTTTAAAAGGTCTGTACTAAAGATTTAGAATGAAATGGTATTAATGCTATATCTCACCCCTTAACGAATGGGAATCTCTCGTTTTCTCTCTCGCCCCGGTCTGTCGTGGAGAATTGCAATGTCTTAAAAAAAACTATGTCTTATTTTATACGAATACAGTCTTTCCTACAACAGCATGTTATAAACATTTAATGGTTATTAAAAGTTTAGTACTGTGTCTGGTAATGATGTATAACGTGCATGTTTCAATATTGCGCAGTAAAAATGTTTTGGATTTATTATAAGATGTTTTAAAAAGGTCTGTACTAAATATTATGAATTAAATAAATGGTTTTATAGCGGTATCTCACCTTTAACGAAGGGGCTCTGGCTTTTCGCTCTACCATCATGCATGTCCCGGAGAAAAAGGATTTCGAAAAAGACGTGTGCGTGTGCGGGTATGTGTGTGTGTTTCAAAACAAAAGGGGGTGGGGGTGTGTGTCTCTGCATGGGGCGTTTGTAACCAAAAAGGTGTGTGTTGCTGTTTATTATTGTGTGTGTGTCTCTTCAATTGGGCTTGGCACTTTCGATTCATTACCAGACATGCCTTTCAAATACGTATTTATCTCACCCCCAAGGATGTGGGAGGCTAAAAAGTCAAACAACCCCGGCAGAATATATATTTTTCGACAACCTCCTACGGTTTAAAACGTATGTTATTTCTAATCAGCGCATATACTAACGGTCCCCCCACCCCGGGCTATAAATTTACAACGGACACCCCCCAAGCTGCTACCCCTGAGGTGCTATGAAGCATAAATGCAATACTGGCAGACAGAATATGTCAAGACACCCTCCTGTGGTTTTTGGTCTCTAAACATTCTGGGGTAATATATGATATATGACCATGCCGCCCGAAAAAACGTCATCTGTGAATCCGTCCTAATGGAGCTTTCTGAAGGTGAGTTAGTGAAAATAATATATTAGATTTGAAGGCGTTAGGTATTTTCAGGGAATTGTTTGGATATTACAATTTGATAATGTTCTAATATTAACTTCTCATGGATAGGAGGCAGCATTTTTACGTTTGGATGAAAAGCGTTCCCAGAGTAAACTGCCTGCTACTCAGTCCCAGTTGCTAATATATGCATATTATTAGTAGATTTGGATAGAAAACACTCTGAAGTTTCTAAAACTGTTTGAATGATGTCTGTGAGTATAACAGAACTCATATGGCTGGCGAAAACCTGAGAGAAAATCCAACCAGGAAGTGGGAAATCTGAGGTTGGTCGATTTTCAACTCATTCCCTATTGAAGATACAGTGGGATATTGGTCATGTTGCACCTCCTAAGGCTTCCACTAGATGTCAACAGTCTTTAGAACTTGAGTCAGAGGTCTGGCAGAATGCTTTGAGCTCGTGACGCGCGGTCATGTGAGAGGTAGCTTGCGTTGCATTGCTTTTCTACACACAAAGTAATTCTCCGGTTGGAACATTATTGAAGATTTATGTTAAAAACATCCTAAAGATTGAATCTATACTTAGTTTGACATGTTTCTATGACCTGTAATATAACTTTTTGGACTTTTCTTCCGTACTTTCCGCTGGACTTGCACGCGCGTCGTGAGTTTGGATTTGTTTACCAAACGCACTAACAAAGGAGGTATTTGGACATAAATGATTAACTTTATGGAACAAATCAAACATTTATTGTGGAACTGGGATTCATGGGAGTGCATTCTGATGAAGATCATCAAAGGTAAGTGAATATTTATAATGCTATTTCTGACTTATGTTGACTCCAACATGGATGATATCTTCTTGGGTTGTGTTGGTCTCTGAGCGCCGTACTCAGATTATTGCATGGTTTGCTTTTTCCGTAAAGTTTTGAAAGGAGGAGAAGCATATTTTTAAATCTGTGAAAAACACTTGTATCTTTTATCAATGTTTATTATGAGTATTTCTGTGATTTGATGTGGCTCTGTACAAATTCACAGGATGTTTTGGAGGCAAAGCCAAATGTAAAATGAGGTTTTTGGATATAAATATGAACTTGATCGAACAAAACATACATGTAATGTGTAACATGTTGTCCCGGGAGTGTCATCTGATGAAGAATATCAAAGGTTAGTGATTAATTTGATCCATATTTCAGCTTTTTGTGACTCCTCTCTTTGGTTGGAAAATCGCTGTATGCTTTCTGTGACTAGTTGCTGACCTAACATCATGATATGTTCTGCTTTCGCCGAAAAGCTTTTTTTGAAATCGGACACTCTGGTTGGATTAACGACAATTTTATCGTTAAAATGGTGTCTAATACTTGTATGTTTTGAGAAAATATAATTCTGAGATTTCTGTTGATTGAATATGGCGCCCTGCAATTTCATTGGCTGTTGGCGAGCAGAACCCCAGTCCTAGACAGGTTAAACAGGAGTTATATGTTTTTTAAAACTGGGGACAACGATTTTTTAGGTAATATGTCAAATGCACATATTCTCATAATTTAAAATGTATATATTTTGTATAAATATATGTTAATATTATTTAACTTTTGTAGGATATCAATCCTTTACCCAGTTGCTCCGGGGAATAAATGATTTGGAACAGCCTTCGTTAGAAGGGGATGCGTGCAGCCAGTCACCATCTGTCATGACTTCTGCCGAAGTCAGCCCCTCTCCTTGTTCGGGCGGCGTTCGGCGATTGACGTCACTGGCTTTCTAGCCATCGCCGCTCCATTTTTCATATCCATTTGTCTTGTCTTGTTTCCATACACACCTGGTTTTCATTTCCCCAATTAAGCTACTTGTATTTAACCCTCTGTTTCCCATGTTTTGTGTGTAATTGTTTTCATGTTAGGTGGTGTTAGTTTACGCACTCTACTTTTATGTTCCGTTTTTTGAGCGCGTTTGATTCATGTAGTGCTCTCGTTTTTTGGAACTATAATAAAAGTGTGCCTGTTCATTATAATCTGTTCTCCTGCACTTGACTTCGCCTCCAATACACCATCCTGACAGAATTACACACCTTCAATGGAGTCAGCAGGAGCAGGTACCCCAGTTGAGGAGTCGAGGAGCGCGTCCAGGAACATTCGGCCATGTTACAACATCTTGGTGCCATGATGAATCGCGTTGTCCAGACTATGGACCGCTGGGATAGACAGGAAGTCTCTCCAGTGCCTCAACCCCGGTTGTACTGGTCATCTCCATCCGTTCCATCCGGAGAGAGTTCCAGTGGGATGCGTCCCTCCCTTCCCAGGGAGTATGATCGAACAGCAGCACAGTGCCAGGTATTCTTGTTACAAATGGACCTCTACCTGGCCACTGTGCACCCAGCTCCCTCAGGAGGGGAGAGAGTGGCCGCCCTCGTCTCCTGTCTCACAGGAAGAGCGCTGGAGTGGGAAAACGCCGTGTGGAGAGAAGGAGATGCCGTGCCAGACCACTTTGAGGAGTTCACCCGTCGCTTCAGGGCCGTCTTCGACCATCCACCTGAGGGCAGAGCGACGGGGGAGAGGCTCTTCCATCTGAGACAGGGGATGAGGAGCGCCCAGGACTTCCCCCTGGAATTCCGGACCTTGGCCGCCGGAGCAGGCTGCAACGACAGGGCCCTCATCGACCATTATCGATGCAGCCTACGAGAGGACGTCCGACGTGAGCTGGCCTGCAGGAATGCCACCATTTCCTTTTACCAACTAGTGGATTTGTCCATCCGGTTGGTTAACCTGCTGATCACCCGCGGACGTCCAGAGGGGGCTCTGTCGGTTCCATCATCCAGCACTCCTGCTCCGGTGCCCATGGAGTTAGGAGGGGCTGCTCATAGGGAGACTGGAGGAGGAGCCATCACCTGCGCCATCTGCCGGTCGGTGCCGTGTTTGTTCCTCTGGGAGTCGAGGCAACAGGCAGGGTACTCTGGCGTCACCTCAGGTGAGTTTGCACCACACTCATCCAGAGTCCTCTGTTCATCAACTGTTTGTGCCTGTTTGTTTCCCTGAGTTTTCCCCACATTCCCAGCATAAGGCGCTCGTCGACTCAGGCGCAGCTGGGAATTTTATCGACAGAGCATTAGCCATTAGGTTAGGGATCCCTATTTTTCCCATAGTTAGACCCTTCCCGGTACACGCTCTAGATAGTCGACCATTAGGGTCCGGGCTAATCAAGGAGGCCACCATCTCCTTGGCCATGGTTATGCAGGGGAGTCATGAGGAGAGAATCAGTCTCTTTCTCATTGACTCTCCTGCGTTTCCTGTGGTACTAGAACTTCCTTGGTTGGCTCTACATAACCCCACTATTTCCTGGCAACAGAGGGCTCTCACGGGGTGGTCGCGAGAGTGCTCAGGGAGGTGTGTAGGGGTTTCAGTTGGTGCTACCACGGTGGAAAGTCCAGACCAGGTCTCCACCGTGCACATCCCCCCCAGAATATGCCGATTTGGCTTTCGCCTTCTGTAATAAGAAGGCGACTAAATTACCACCTCATCGACGGGGGGATCGTGCGATAAATCTCCTGGCAGACACTGCGCTTCCCAGGAGGCACGTTAATACCCTGTCGCAAGCGGAGACAGTGGCTATGGATACATATGTCTCTGAATCCCTGCGTCAGGGGTACATTCGGCCCTCTACTTCACCCGCCTCCTCGAGTTTAGGAGGTTTACGCCCGTGCATTGACTATAGAGGTCTCAATCAAATCACGGTGAAGTATAGTTACCCGCTACCTCTTATCGCCACGGCGATTGAGTCAATGCATGGGGCGCGCATCTTCACGAAACTGGATCTCAGGAGTGCGTATAACCTGGTGCGTATCCGGGAGGGAGACGAGTGGAAGACAGTGTTCAGTACCACCACAGGGCATTATGAGTACCTAGTCATGCCATACGGGTTGATGAATGCTCCATCAGTTTTCCAATCCTTTGTAGACGAGATTTTCAGGGACCTGCACGGGCAAGGTGTAGTGGTGTATATCGATGACATTCTGATTTACTCCGCTACATGCGCCGAGCATGTTTTTTTATTTTTTTATTTTTTTAATTTCACCTTTATTTTACCAGGTAGGCTAGTTGAGAACAAGTTCTCATTTGCAACTGCGACCTGGCCAAGATAAAGCATAGCAGTGTGAACAGACAACACAGAGTTACACATGGAGTAAACAATAAACAAGTCAATAACATGGTAGAAAGAAAGAGAATCTATATACAATGTGTGCAAAAGGCATGAGGTAGGCAATAAATCGAATAATTACAATTTAGCAGATTAACACTGGAGTGATAAATCATCAGATGATCATGTGCAAGAAGAGATACTGGTGTGCAAAAGAGCAGAAAAGTAAATAAATAAAAGCAGTATGGGGGGTGAGGTAGGTAAATTGGGTGGGTAGTTTACAGATGGACTATGTACAGCTGCAGCGATCGGTTAGCTGCTCGGATAGCAGATTTTTAAAGTTGTTGAGGGAGATAAAAGTCTCCAACTTCAGAGATTTTTGCAATTCGTTCCAGTCGCAGGCAGCAGAGAACTGGAAGGAAAGGCGTCCAAATGAGGTTTTAGCTTTAGGGATGATCAGTGAGATACACCTGCTGGAGCGCGTGCTGCGGGTGGGTGTAGCCATCGTGACCAGTGAACTGAGATAAGGCGGCACTTTACCTAGCATAGCCTTGTAGATGACCTGGAGCCAGTGGGTCTGACGACGAACATGTAGCGAGGGCCAGCCGACTAGGGCATACAGGTCGCAGTGGTGGGTCGTATAAGGTGCTTTAGTAACAAAACGAATGGCACTGTGATAAACTGCATCCAGTTTGCTGAGTAGAGTGTTGGAAGCTATTTTGTAGATGACATCGCCGAAGTCGAGGATCGGTAGGATAGTCAGTTTTACTAGGGTAAGTTTGGCGGCGTGAGTGAAGGAGGCTTTGTTGCGGAATAGAAAGCCGATTCTTGATTTGATTTTGGATTGGAGATGTTTGATATGAGTCTGGAAGGAGAGTTTGCAGTCTAGCCAGACACCTAGGTACTTATAGATGTCCACATATTCTAGGTCGGAACCGTCCAGGGTGGTGATGCTAGTCGGGCGTGCTGGTGCAGGCAGCGAACGGTTGAAAAGCATGCATTTGGTTTTACTAGCGTTTAAGAGCAGTTGGAGGCCACGGAAGGAGTGTTGTATGGCATTGAAGCTCGTTTGGAGGTTAGATAGCACAGTGTCCAAGGAAGGGCCGGAAGTATATAGAATGGTGTCGTCTGCGTAGAGGTGGATCAGGGAATCGCCCGCAGCAAGAGCAACATCATTGATGTATACAGAGAAAAGAGTCGGCCCGAGAATTGAACCCTGTGGTACCCCCATAGAGACTGCCAGAGGACCGGACAACATGCCCTCCGATTTGACACACTGAACTCTGTCTGCAAAGTAGTTGGTGAACCAGGCAAGGCAGTCATTAGAAAAACCGAGGCTACTGAGTCTGCCGATAAGAATATGGTGATTGACAGAGTCGAAAGCCTTGGCCAGGTCGATGAAGACGGCTGCACAGTAATGTCTTTTATCGATGGCGGTTATGATATCGTTTAGTACCTTGAGCGTGGCTGAGGTGCACCCGTGACCGGCTCGGAAACCGGATTGCACAGCGGAGAAGGTACGGTGGGATTCGAGATGGTCAGTGATCTGTTTGTTGACTTGGCTTTCGAAGACCTTAGATAGGCAGGGCAGGATGGATATAGGTCTGTAACAGTTTGGGTCCAGGGTGTCTCCCCCTTTGAAGAGGGGGATGACCGCGGCAGCTTTCCAATCCTTGGGGATCTCAGATGATACGAAGGAGAGGTTGAACAGGCTGGTAATAGGGGGTGCGACAATGGCGGCGGACAGTTTCAGAAATAGGGGGTCCAGATTGTCAAGCCCAGCTGATTTGTATGGGTCCAGGTTTTCCAGCTCTTTCAGAACATCTGCTATCTGGATTTGGGTAAAGGAGAAGCTGGGGAGGCTTGGGCGAGTAGCAGCGGGGGGGGCGGGGCTGTTGGCCAAGGTTGGAGTCGCCAGGAGGAAGGCATGGCCAGCCATTGAGAAATGCTTGTTGAAGTCTTCGATTATCACGGATTTATCGGTGGTGACCGTGTTACCTAGCTTCAGTGCAGTGGGCAGCTGGGAGGAGGTGCTCTTGTTCTCCATGGACTTTACAGTATCCCAGAACTTTTTGGAGTTAGAGCTACAGGATGCGAATTTCTGCTTGAAAAAGCTGGCCTTTGCTTTCCTGACTGACTGCGTGTATTGGTTCCTGACTTCCCTGAACAGTTGCATATCGCGGGGGCTCTTCGATGCTATTGCAGTTCGCCACAGGATGTTTTTGTGCTGGTCGAGGGCAGTCAGGTCTGGAGTGAACCAAGGGCTATATCTGTTCTTGGTTCTGCATTTTTTGAACGGAGCATGCTTGTCTAATATGGTGAGGAAGTAACATTTAAAGAATGACCAGGCATCCTCAACTGACGGGATGAGGTCAATATCCTTCCAGGGTACCCGGGCCAGGTCGATTAGAAAGGCCTGCTCGCAGAAGTGTTTTAGGGAGCGTTTGACAGTGATGAGGGGTGGTCGTTTGACCGCGGACCCGTGGCGGATACAGGCAATGAGGCAGTGATCGCTGAGATCTTGATTGAAGACAGCAGAGGTGTATTTGGAGGGCAGGTTGGTCAGGATAATGTCTATTAGGGTGCCCATGTTTACGGATTTGGGGTTGTACCTGGTGGGTTCCTTGATGATTTGTGTGAGATTGAGGGCATCAAGCTTGGATTGTAGGACTGCCGGGGTGTTAAGCATATCCCAGTTTAGGTCACCTAACAGAACAAACTCTGAAGCTAGATGGGGAGCGATCAATTCACAGATGGTGTCCAGGGCACAGCTGGGAGCTGAGGGGGGTCGGTAGCAGGCGGCAACAGTGAGAGACTTATTTCTGGAGAGATTAATTTTTAAAATTAGAAGTTCGAACTGTTTGGGCATAGACCTGGAAAGTATGACAGAACTTTGCAGGCTATCTCTGCAGTAGATTGCAACTCCTCCCCCTTTGGCAGTTCTATCTTGACGGAAAGTGTTATAGTTGGGTATGGAAATCTCAGAATTTTTGGTGGCCTTCCTAAGCCAGGATTCGGACACGGCAAGGACATCAGGATTGGCAGAGTGTGCTAAAGCGGTGAGTAAGGCAAACTTAGGGAGGAGGCTTCTGATGTTGACATGCATGAGGCCAAGGCTTTTTCGATCACAGAAGTCAACAAATGAGGGTGACTGGGGACATGCAGGGCCTGGGTTTACCTCCACATCACCCGAGGAACAGAGGAGTAGTAGGATGAGGGTGCGGCTAAAGGCTATCAAAACTGGTCGCCTAGAGCGTTGGGGACAAAGAATAAAAGGAGCAGATTTATGGGCGTGGTAGAATAGATTCTGGGCATAATGTGCAGACAGGGGTATGGAGGGGCGCGGGTACAGCGGAGGCAGGCCCAGGCACTGGGTGATGATAAGAGAGGTTGTATCTCTGGACATGCTGGTCTCAATGGGTGAGGTCACCGCATGTGTGGGGGGTGGGACAAAAGGGGTATCAGAGGTACGGAGAGTGGAACTACAGGGTCCATTGCAAACCAAAACAATGATAATGATAGCTAGCCTGAACAACAGTATGCAAGGCATATTGATATTTGAGAGAGACATACAATAAGGCATAAAGTGATTGCAGGTCTTGATTGGGAGAGCTAGCTAAAACAACAGGTAAGATAACAGCAGCAATAACAGGGTGCTAGTCTAACACAGCAACAACAGGTAAAAATGGCGACGACTAGGCAGAGAGGGTCGGATTAACTACACACAGATCCTGAGTTAAAGCACAGAGCCGACAGATAAAACACAAATAAACAGAATGGAGTACCGTGAATTAATGGACAGTCAAGCATGCATCAGCTATGTAGCCAAGTGATCATAGTGTCCAGGGGGCAGCCGTAGATGGAGCAGAGGCCTCCACTAAGCTAGCACGCGGCGTTTAAAGTTAGTAGCCCGGGGGGTGGTCTGCTCAGACGGAGGGGGTCTGCTCAGACGTGGTCGTGTCGACAGAGAATCCAGAGAATCCAAGCCGAATGGCGAAAGAGAGGTTGTGAATTGTAGAATTGTGTTTGCTAACTGGTGCTAGCTTCGTGGCAGTGGCGCTAACTGCGCTAGCTGGTAGACCTCTTCGGCTAGCCGGCAGATGGGCCTAGCTCGAGGCTAGCTCAAGGCTAACTGGTGCTTGCTTCGGGACAGAGGTGTTAGCCAGTAGTAGCCACTCGGTTGCAGCTAGCTAGCTGTGATAATACGGTGTAATTGTCCAGAGCTTGCGTCAGGAATCCGGTGATGTGGTAGAGAAAAAGCAGTCCTATATGCTCTGGGTTGATATCGCGCTTGCAGACTGGCAGGTATTGGCCCGGTATTGAAGCTGGCTGTGTCCGAGTTAAGGGCGAAGACCGCAGCAGTGGCTAACTGACTACTAGCTAGTAGCTAGTTATCTGGCTAGCTTCTGATTGGGGTTACGGTTCTAAAGTATATAAAAAAAATAGCAGGTCCGTACCACATTGGGTGAGGCGGAATGTAGGAATGTATATTCAGTTCCTAGATGGAAAGTGAAATTAAAATAAATACGAAATGTATACGAAATGTATACGAAAAATACGAATACTATTTACACGGGACAAGACAGGACAAAGACACATCCGACTGCTACGCCATCTTGGATTCATGTGTACTTGGTGCGCAAGGTACTTGGACGACTGTTGGAGCATGACCTGTACGTCAAGGCTGAGAAATGCCTGTTCTTTCAGCAGGTCGTCTCCTTCCTAGGGTATCGCATTTCCACATCAGGGGTGGAGATGGAGAGTGACCGCATTGCAGCCGTGCGTAATTGGCCGACTCCCACCACGGTAAAGGAGGTGCAGCGATTATTAGGGTTTGCCAATTACTACCGGAGATTTATCCAGGGTTTTGGCCAGGTTGCTGCGCCCATTACCTCATTACTGAAGTGGGGTTCTGTAAGGTTGCAGTGGTCGGCTGAGGCGGACAGGGCTTTTGGGCAACTAAGAGCTCTGTTTACTTAGTACTTAGTGGCTCCAGTGCTGGCCCATCCGGATCCCTCTTTGGAATTCATAGTGGAGGTGGATGCGTCCGAGGCTGGGATAGGAGCCGTGCTCTCACAGCGCTCGGGCACGCCACCGAAACTCCGCCCCTGTGCTTTCTTCTCGAAGAAGCTCAGCCCAGCAGAGCGTAACTATGATGTGGGAGACCAGGAGTTGTTGGCTGTGGTTAAAGCGTTGAAAGCGTGGAGACATTGCCTTGAGGGGGCTAAACACCCTTTCTCATCTGGACTGACTACCGCAACCTGGAGTACATCTGGGCAGCGAGGAGACTGAATCCTCGTCAGGCAAGGTGGGCCATGTTATTTACCCGTTTTGTGTTTACCCTGTCTTACAGACCAGGTTCCCAGAATAAGAAGGCAGACGCACTGTCCCGGCTGTATGACACAGAGGAGCGGCCCTTGGATCAAACTCCCATACTCCCGGCCTCCTGCCTGGTAGCGGCGGTCATGTGGGATCTGGATGCGGACATTGAGCAGGCGTTACGTCCAGAGCCCGCTCCCCTCCAGTGTCCCGTTGGGCATGTGTACGTTCCGTCTGCTGTCCGTGACCAGTTGATCTCTTGGGCCCACACGTCTCCCTCCTCTGGTCATCCGGGGATCGGTCGGACGGTGCGCTGTCTGACTGGGAAGTACTGGTGGCCCACTTTGGCTAAGGACGTGAGGGTTTATGTCTCCTCCTGCTCGGTGTGTGCCCAGTGTAAGGCTCCGAGACACCTGCCCAGAGGTAAGTTACATCCCTTACCCATTCCACAATGACCTTGGTCACATCTGTCAGTGGATTTCCTAACGGATCTTCCCCCCTCACAGGGAAATACCACGATCCTGGTCGTTGTGGATTGTTTTTCTAAGTCTTGTCGTCTCCTCCCTCTGCCTGGTCTCCCTACGGCCCTACAGACTGCGGAGGCCTTGTTTACACACGTCTTCCGGCACTACGGGGTGCCTGAGGATATAGTGTCTGATCGGGGTCCCCAGTTCACGTCGAGAGTTTGGAAGGCGTTCATGGAACGTCTGGGGGTCTCGATTAGCCTTACCTCAGGTTTTCACCCCGAGAGTAAAGGGCAGGTAGAGAGAGTCAACCAGGATGTGGGCAGGTTTCTGCGGTCCTATTGCCAGGACCTGCCGGGGAGTAGACAGAGTTTGTGCCCTGGGCCGAGATGGCACAGAACTCGCTTCGCCACTCCTCCACTAACCTCTCCCCCTTCCAGTGCGTATTGGGGTACCAGACGGTTCTGGCACCGTGGCATCAGGGTCAGACCGAGACTCCTGCGGTGGACGACTTGTTTAGGCGCGCGGAGGAGACATGGGAGGCCACCCGTGTCCATCTCCAGCGAGCCGCGCGTCGCCAGAAAGCCAGTGCGGACCTTCACCGTACTGAGACACCGGTGTTCGCACCGGGGGACCGGGTCTGGCTCTCGACCCTCCACCTGCCCCTCCACCTGAACTGAAGCTGGGTCCCCGGTTTGTTGGGCTATTTAAAGTCCTGAGGAGGGTGAACGAGGCATGTTATAGATTACAGCTTCCCTCTGATTATCATATTAACCTGTCTAGGACTGGAACCCCGTTCCGCTAGCGGAACCCCTCGCCAACAGCCAATGAAATTGCAGGGCGCCAAATACAGATCAACAGAAACCAAATTTCTCAAACATACAAGTATTAGGCCCCATTTTAAAGATAACATTCTCGTTAATCCAGCCACAGTGTAGGATTTCAAAAATGCTTTACAGCGAAAGCGCCACAAACGATTATGTTAGGTCACCACCAAGTCACAGAAAAACCCAGCCATTTTTCCCACCAAAGATAGGAGTCACAAAAAGCACAAATAGAGATAAAATGAATCACTAACATTTGATGATCTTCTTCAGATGACACTCATAGGACTTCATGTTACACAATACATGTATGTTTTGTTCGATAAAGTGCATATTTATATCCCAAAATCTCATTTTACATTTGTGTGTTATGTTCAGTAGTTCAAAAACATGCTATGATTTTGCAGAGAGCCACATGAATTCACAGAAATACTCATTATAAATGTTGATGAAAATTCAAGTGTTATGCATGGAACTTAAGATACACTTCTCTTAATAACCTGTTTAGGATGGGGGCGCTGTTGTGACTATTTATGCTAATCGTGTAATTTTTGAAACGGCTTCCCACAAAGTTCTTGATCGTACAATATGCATATTATTATTATTATTGGATAGAAAACAGTCTATAGTTTCTATAGGAGTTGAAATTTTGTCTCTAAGTGGAACAGAGCCCATTCTACAGCAATTTCCCTGACATGGAGTCAGATTTGAGAAATTTTGGCCACTGTTCTGGAGTCAGTTAAAAGGGCACTGTTATTGCTATGACTATACGGACACTGCTTACGTCTTCCCCTGGATGTCTTTACGTGATGACGATTTGAATGGGGTCGATTGCGCGTTCACAGGCACTATAAATTAAAAAACCCTGAGGCTAGTCACTCTTTTGGAGCTGCGTCATGCGCCTAGAGGACACCGACCCGCACCTGTTCCAAGCATTAGTGGAGGGAGTAATATTACTCTGGTCATGTTTCTACTCGTTATGGGAGTTAAAAACATCATAAGGTAGTTAATTTAAAGCGTTTTATAGCAATTTATATCCGTTTAGTGCGATTTTGGGACATTTATTTCTGAAACGCTGTGAATTGCTGGGCACGCTTCCAGTTCATCCCGAACGCAGTTGGCATTTCCACATGGCAAGAGGACAGCTTTCCACCAAAAGACGATTGGACCCAAGAAAGGATCCTTTGCCCAAGATACTGATGGAAGAACAGCTCAAAGTAGGACATTTTTATTATGATAAATCGTGTTTCTGTCGAAAAATGTTAGTGGCTTAGGACGCCATGTTTTTTGACGTAGCTTCGCTTGGCGCAAGCTGTATTGAAAAGTAAGGATAATTTAAAAAATGTAATTCCGCGATTGTATTAAGAATTAAATTGTCTATCAATCCCTGTCCACCCTATATTTTTTAGTCACGTTTATGAGTATTTATGTATAAGAGTAGATCACTGTCTAAGTGGCGCACAGACATTTTCTGACCAGCTGAGCTACATTTCACATTGTCTAACCATGATTTTGGTGGCTAAATATAAACATTTTCGATCAAACTCTATATGGATTGTGTAATATGATGTTACAGGAGTGTCATCTGAAGAATTCTGAGAAGGTTAGTGAAAAAATTAATATATTTTGGCGATGTTTACTTTTATCGCTCACTTTGGCTAGAATCAATGCTGGGCTGCTATGTGCTATGTGCTATGCTAATATAACGATTTATTGTGTTTTCGCTGTAAGACACTTAGAAAATCTGAAATATTGTCTGTATTCACAGGATCTGTGTCTTTCGATTCGTGTATGCTGTGTATTTTTACGAAATGTTTGATGATTAGTAAGTAGGTAAACACGTTGCTCTAAGTAGTTTTTCTATTCCATTTGTGACGGTGGGTGCAATTGTAACCTATGCCATCTACCTGAAATATGCACTTTTTTCTAACAAAACCTATCCCATACCATAAATATGTTATCAGACTGTCATCTGATGAGTTTTTTTCTTGGTTAGGGGCTATAAATATCTTAGTTTAGCCGAATTGGTGATAGCTACTGGTGTTGGTGGACAAATAAAAGATGGTGGATTATGCTAATGTGTTTTTAGGTAATAGATGTACATCTTTACATATTGTGTCTTCCCTGTAAAACATTTTAAAAATCGGACATGTTGACTGGATTCACAAGATCTGTGTCTTTCATTAGCTGTATTGGACTTTAATGTGTGAAAGTTAAATATTTTAAAAAAATATTGTTTTTGAATTTCGCGGCACTGGTTTTTCAGTGGGGGTGGGGGGGGAGTGCCGCTAGCGGCACTCTCATCCTAGACAGGTTAAACTTCGTGAAGGATGCCTCAGATTCAGAGAAGAGGTCATCAAAGATGCAGGCATTGACCCCTGGAGTTGTACAACTATTGCATCGGCATGCATGAAAACCTATCGTACACACTTTCTACCTACAGCATCTATAGCTATCCCCTCGCCTGACAACTACCGACGCCAATTCAAGTCATACTCTAGTGGGTCCATTCAATGGTTGGAGTACTTGGCCCAGGATAAAGACATTTTTATTCAACATGCTTTGAATAGGGGTGAGAAGGCGTTTGGGCCTCATCATGTAGATGGATACACACAGATTGACGATGTTGAGACCGTGTTTGAGTACAACGGTTGTTTCTTCCACGGTTGTAAATCTTGCTTTGTGCCCCAGCCCATGTGTGTCCTAACCCAGAATAATTTTTGGGAAATGTACCAAGAGTTTCAAGACAAATTGGAATCTTTACAGGCTACTTACGGGTTAAAAGTGAATGTGATGTGGGAGCATGAGTGGACCGCACTCAAAAAGTCTGACACACCAGAACCCTTGGAACCACGATAGGCCTTGTATGGAGGCCGTACCAATGCTTTGACATTGAGGTATGTAGCGCAACCCGACGGGACAATAGGATATGTAGATTTTACATCCCTTTATCCTCATGTAATGAGTTCCTCATGCTATCCTATGGGGCATCCTAAAATTATTCACTGCGACTTTGACTTACCCCAAAACTATTTTGGTCTGATCAAAGCAACTGTCTACCCTCCTAGGGGTTTGTTTATACCAGTGTTGCCTTACAAGGGACTCAAGGAAAACTTTTCTTTCCCCTTTGTCGCACCTGCAGTGAAAACAACAACCAGGAAAAGCCTTGTGATCACTCAGATCAAGAAAGAGCCCTGACAGGTTTATGGGTCACAGTTGAATTCTCTAAGGCTCTAGAGATGGGGTATCGTGTGGCCAAAAATCTTTGAAGTGTGGAACTTTTCCAGGAAATCAGACACACTTTTTAAAGAGTACATCAACACCTTCTTGAGATGCAAGCAAATGGCTTCAGGCTATCCTGCATCGGTCACAGATCAAGAGAGCAAAGACAAGTACATTCAAGACTATCACGACAGAGAAGGCATACTTCTTGACCCTGACAGAATAGAGGTCAACAAAACCAAAAGAAATGTGTCGAAATCTTTGGGGGAAGCTTTCGCAGAGATGCAATATGCTAACAACGTCGATCATTAACTTCTCTGGGATATGTGGGACGCTAACGTCCCACTTGGCCAAAAGCCAGTAAAAATGCAGAGCGCCAAATTAAAATACATTACTATAAAAATCCAACTTTCATGAAATCACACATGAAAGACACCAAATTAAAGCAAAACTTGTTGTAAATCCAGCCAACATGTCTGATTTCAAAAAGGATTTACGGTGAAAGCACACCAAACGGTTATGTTAGGTCAGTACATAGCCACAGAAAAACGCAGCCATTTTTCCAGCCAAAGAGAGGAATAACAAAAAGCAGAAATAGAGATCAAATTAATCACTAACCTTTGATCTTCATCAGATGACACTCATAGGACTTCATGTTACACAATACATGTATGTTTTGTTAGGGAAAATTCATATTTATATCCAAAAATCTGAGTTTAGGCGGGACGCTACTGTCTCACTTGGCCAAAAGCCAGAGAAAATGCAGAGCGCCATATTCAAATAAATTACTATAAAAATCTACCTTTCATTAAATCACACATGAAAGATACCAAATTAAAGCTACACTGGTTGTGAATCCAGCCAACATGTCAGAATTCAAATAGGCTTTTCGGGGAAAGCAAATTATGCTTTTATCTGAGTTAGCACCATTGTAAACAAAGAGAGATAAGCATATTTCAACCCTGCAGGCACGACACAAAACACACAAATAAAAATATAATTCATGCCTTACCTTTGACGATCTTCTGTTGTTGGCACTCCAATATGTCCCTTAAACATCACAAATGGTCCTTTTGTTCGATTAATTCTGTCGATATATATCCAAAATGTCCATTTATTTGGCCCGTTTGATCCAGAAAAAAATCGGTTCCAACTCGTGAAACATGACTACAAAATATCTCAAAAGTTACCTGTAAACTTTAACTAAACATTTCAAACTACTTTTGTAATACAACTTTAGGTATTTTTTTACGTAAATAATCAATAAAATTGAAGACGGGATGATCTGTGTTCAATACAGGATTAAAACAATCTGTAGCATGCTTTCTGGTCATGCGCCTCTATCTAACAGTACACAACAAGTGACCCTGATTCAAAATGGCCGTACTTCTTCATTACACAAAGGAAAAACACTCAACCAATTTCTAAAGACTGTTGACATCCAGTGGAAGTGGTAGGAACTGCAAGAAGGTCAATTAGAAATCTGTATTCCCAATAAAAATCCATTGAAAAGAGAGTGACCTCAAAAAAAAAATATCTGAATGGTTTGTCCTCTGGGTTTCGCTTGCTAAATAAGTTCTGTTATACTCAGAGACATGATTCAAACAGTTTTAGAAACTTCAGAGTGTTTTCTATCCAAATCCACTAACAATATACATATCTTATCTTCTGGGGATGAGTAGCTGGCAGTTGAATTTGGGTATGCTTTTCCTCCAAACGTGAAAATGCTGCCCCCTATTCTAGAGAAGTTAAAGACCCCGAATAATTTTTGGAATTTGTTGTTTCGGACCAATACGAAATTTCTAATTTTTCATTCTTGAGTCAAGACATTGCCCTGGTGCAATGGAGACGTAACAAGAAGTGGGTTCTACTCCCTGTAAATGTGTTTCTTGCAGCATTTACCACAGCCTATGGCCGACTTGAACTGTATACCTCGTGGAGCAGCTTCCGAGGCGGGTTCTTTACCACGACACCGGCTCTGTGGTCTATGTAGGCAAACAGGGTGATTGGAACCCCCCACTTAGCAACTATCTGGGTGGTTTAACGAGTGAACTCGAAGATGGTGACCATATCACAGAATGGTCCTCCTGTGGTCCTAAAAGCTATGCTTTTAGGACTAAAGACAATCACGTGGTGTTGAAAGCCAAAGGCGTGACTCAAAACTATGAAAATGCCCCACGTGTTAACGCTTGGTTGAGGGGTTCATAAACAACCGGAATAGTGACTTGGAGATTTTAAGCTCCTACAAAACATTTGTTAGGGATAAAAAGGGCTTCCATCTAAGGAATGCCCCACTTACTAAAAGACTCAGGGTAGTCTATGACAAGAGACTGCTTTTACCTGACGGGACTACATTGTCCTTTGGCTACTGACTTATGCTACAAATCCCAGTGTGTCTTAAAGCTTAAAATACCTAAAGTTGGATGAGGAAAGTTGTTTGAAATGTTTGGACAAAGTTTACAGGTAACTTATTAGATCATTTGTAGTCATGTCGGGCGAGTTGGAACGTTCCGCTAGCGGAACCCCTAGCCCTAACAGATTTGAAGTGGGAGAGAATTTTGTTAACTGGATAAAGTTGATATACCATGCACCTCAAGCCACTGTGATAACAAATGGAATGCAGTCACCCACTTTGTTTTTGGGTTGACGGACCTGCGAAGGTTGCACACTGTCACCTCTGTTATTTGCCTTGGTATTAGAGCCCCTGGCAGAGGCTATTCATGTTTTGCATGTTTCGTCACTATTGTTTTGAACATTAATTTTGTACTGATGCCCAACTGAGCATTCTACTCAACGCATTGTCAATGAGCGCTGAATAAGATTTAATCAAAAGTGCATTACAGTGGCTTGGAAAATATAATGCCATTCAAAGGTAGGCAAATAATTTGTAGTAAAACCTTTTGTCATCATTTTGAATGTCGCCAAATGGAGTTTAGCTACAACATTAGCTAGTTAGTTAATGGTGCCCTAAAGTCATGATAAAGCCAGTCATTCTGGACGAAGGCTAATGACTGTCTAGTTTAAATTACACTATAGTGCCTGGAAATACGATGACATTGCTAAAGTCAAATGTTTAGTAGGAAACAACTTTGCCAGCATTATCATGTCATCAAATGTACTTTAGACAGATGCCAATGTTGTCATTAGCTAGCAAAGTTCATCCAAAAATTGCTAGCAATGCTAATGTTAGCTGGCTAAAATCAGTTGATCTCCCCTCAATCTTAGCCTGTCTAGCCCCGGGTTAATTAAAACCTGTTGAGGATAGAGGGTGCTATTTTCACTTTGGGAAAAAATCGTGTCCAATTTAAACGGCCTCGTACTCTATTCTTGCTCGTACAATATGCATATTATTATTACTATTGGATAGAAAACACTCTCAAGTTTCTAAAACCGTTTGAATTATATCTGTGAGTAAAACAGAACTCATTTTGCAGCAAACTTCCTGTCAGAAAGTGAAAAATCTGAAATCGAGGCTCTTTTCCAGGGCCTCCCTATCATTTTGCTTGAAATTTATGACTATACATGCACTTCATACGGCTTCCACTAGATGTCAATAGGCTGTGAGAGGTGAAATGGGGTTTCTAGGTATTTCTATGGTCAAAAGAGAGAGCTTGGAATGACATGACCCCCGAATTCCTTTGTTCAGGAAGCGCATAAAGGTCATCAGTATTGGCTTCTGAAAACCATTCGCTATAGACGTCTAATATCTCCGGCTTTGATTTTATTTGATAAATGTGATAATATCATCGTAAAGTATGTTTTTTCAATATAGTTTTATCCGATTATTGAAATTTTTCCGGGAGTTTAGGCGTGTTGCGTTCTTTGCGTTTGGTGACGATGGACAGCTTAGCGCCACTTGGCTAGTTTTGCTTGCTCATTCGAGAGGGAAAAAGGCCATTCTAAAACCAAACAACGATTGTTCTGGACAAAGGACCCCTTGTACAACATTCTGATGGAAGATCATCAAAAGTAGGACCCATTTATGATGTTATTTCATATATCTGTCGAACATGTTTACTTTTAGTTTGCGCCCAGATATTGGGCGCTCTCTCGCTATAACGTAAGCTGCATGTCGTAATGAAGTTAGAATTCTAACACGGCGATTGCATTAAGAACTAGTGTATCTATCATTTCCTATACAACATGTATTTTTTAGTAAAGTTTATGAATAGTTATTTGGTCAGAATAGGTGAGTGTCAGAAATATATCCGGACATTCTGGGAAAAAGATGCTAAGTTTTCACAATGTATAACCACGGATTTCAGCTCTAAATATGCAAATTTTCGAACAAACCATATATGTATTGTGTAATATGATGTTATAGGACTGTCATCTGATGAAGTTTATGAAGGTTAGTGAAAAAATTAATATATTTTGCTGGTTTATTCGCTATCGCTAACGTGCCTATTGCTATCGCTAACGTGCCTTGAATGAATGAATGCGGTTGTGTGGTAGGCTATTGTAGTAAGCTAATATAATGCTATATTGTGTTTTCGCTGTAAAACACTTAAAAAATTGGAAATATTGGCTGGATTCACAAGATGTTTGTCTTTCATTTGCTGTACACCATGCATTTTTCAGAAATGTTTTATGATGAGTATTTAGGTATTTCACTTTGGTCTCTATAATTACTCTGGCTGCTTCGGTGCTATTTCTGATGGTAGCTGTGATGGTAGCTGCAATGTAAAACTGATTTATACCTCAAATATGCACATTTTTCGAACAAAACATAGATTTATTGTATAACATGTTATAAGACTGTAATCTGATGAAGTTGTTTCTTGGTTAGTTTGGTTGGTTCTTGGTTAGTTTGGTTGGTTATGTGCAAGCTACCTGTGCTGTGAAAAATGTCTGTGCTTTTTTGTATTTGGTGGTGAGCTAACATAAATATACGTGGTGTTTTCGCTGTAAAACATTTTAAAAATCGGACATGTTGACTGGATTCACAAGATGTTTATCTTTCATTTGCTGTATTGGACTTGTTAATGTGTGAAAGTTAAATATTTCCCAAAAATATTTTTTGAATTTCGCGCTCTGCCTTTTCAGTGGAATGTGGGAGGAGTTCCGCTAGCGGAACCCCGGGGCTAGACAGGCTAAGATTGAGGGGAGATCAACTGATTTTAGCTAGCTAACATTAGCATTGCTAGCAATTTTTGGATGAACTTTGCTAGCTAATGACAACATTGGCATCTGTCTAAAGTACATTTGATGACATGATAATGCTGGCAAAGTTGTTTCCTACTAAACATTTGACTTTAGCAATGTCATCGTATTTCCAGGCACTATAGTGTAATTTAAACTAGACAGTCATTAGCCTTCGTCCAGAATGACTGGCTTTATCATGACTTTAGGGCACCACGATTGCACCGCCGGTAGAGGGAGGCTTGAGATCATTCATGACAATGGCATGACGCGACCGATATGCAGATAATATTTTGCCAATCATTTCTAACCCAGAAACCCCTATTCCCATTTGTATTGCCTTAATTAACCTTTCACGAGCCTCTACCCCGGGTCCGGGATCACCCCCCACCCCCCCCACACACTAATTAGCATAGCTAGCATAGCTTCACAAGTAGATAGTAGCATCTAAATATCATTAAATCACAAGTCCAAGACACCAGATGAAAGATACAGATCTTGTGAATAAAGCCACCATTTCAGATTTTTAAAATGTTTTACAGGGAAGACAAAATATGTAAATCTATTAGCTAAACACGTTAGCAAAATACACCACTATTCTAACTCCATCAGTTTCTTACTCCTTCAGGTGCTATCACCAATTCGGCTCAACTAAGATATTGATATCCACTAACCAAGAAAAAACCTCTTCAGATGACAGTCTGATAACATATTCATGGTATAGGATAGTTTTTGTTAGAAAAAAGTGCATATTTCAGGTAGAAATCACAGTTTACAATTGCACCGACCATCGCAAATCGACTAGAATTACTAGATAGAGCAACGTGTATGACCAATTTACTCATCATAAAACATTTCATAAAAATAGACAAAGCATAGCAATGGAAAGACCCAGTTCTTGTGATTTCAGACCATATTTCAGATTTTCTAAGCGTTTTTCAGCGAAAACACAATAAATCGATAAGTTAGCATACCACATGTGCAAACGTTACCAGAGCATCGATTCCAGCCAAAGAGCGCTATAACGTAATCACCGCCAAAATATATTAATTTTTTCACTAACCTTCTCAGAATTCTTCCGATGACACTCCTGTAACATCATTTTACAATATACATATACAGTTTGTTCGAAAAGGTGCATATTTAGCCATACAAAACCGTGGTTACACAATAAAAATACTAGGAAATCAAGCCTCAATATGTCTGACGTCATCTATCAGAGTGATCTAGTTTAATTGAAAGCTAATCATATACTTGACTAAAAAATACAGGGTTTACAGGAATCGAAAGACAAATTAGTTCTTAATGCAACCGCTGATTTACATTTTTAAAATTATCCTTACTTTTCAATACAGGGTTCGCCAAGTGAAGCTATACCAAACAAAATGGCGAAATACGCGTTTAAAATATTTCGACAGAAACACGATTTATCATATTAAATATTGCTTACTTTGAGCTGTTCTTCCATCAGATTCTTGGGCAATGTATCCTTTCTATGTTATAAACGTCTTTTGGTCGATAGATGTCCTCTGTCCTTCGAAATGTCCACCACCAACGACCGACACCCCAAAACGTGTCCAAAGTTTCAGAGTGCACAACAAATAAATTCCTCAAAATCGCACTAAACGGATATAAATTGCTATAAAACGGTTCAAATTAACTACATTATGATGTTTTTAACAACTATAACGACTGAAAACATGACCGGAGAAATATTGCTGGTTAGACAACGATTTGGAACGAGGCAAGTCCGATGGCCTTCACGCTTCAGGCGCACGACGAGAAAGGGCGGTCTCTATACATTTTGGTCTTTTATAATGGCTGTGAACGTCCCATCGATTTCATTGAAAACGTGATGACGTACAGACACCCAGAGGAAGACGTAGGCAGTGTCGGTTTCTTCATAGCATTCACTGTCGCCTTAAAAACAGACCCCAGATCAGAGGTAAAAATTTCTGAAATCTGAACCCTGTCATGAAAAGTGCTGTAGAAATTGTTCTGTACCACTCAGAGACAAAATTCCAACTTCTATAGAAACTAGAAGGTGTTTTCTATCCAATAATAACAATAATATGCATATTGTACGATCAAGAATTTAGCACGAGGCAGTTTAATTTGGAGACACAAATATGCTAATGCGGAACAGCACCCCCTATAGTTGCAAGAAGTTAAGAGGTATAGCTATTTTTCTGATTACAAAATTAATTTCAATAAATCAGACAACAATTTGAATGACTTGGTATGAACATTTTGAAAAAAATTACAACCTGTCTAACAGCAACTTTGCAACTTTGCGGTTAAGGAATACCTAAATAGGTGGATGGACCTGCCATTATCATGGTTGGGTAGAATTCATCTGATTAAAATTAATGTTTTCCCCAGACTGTATCCTCTCCAGATGGTCCCATTACATATAGCGAAAAATAATTTTAATGAACTCAATAAATACCTCTCAGATTTGTTATGGTACAGTAAAATATCAAGTTTGTAAATGTGTAAACTGCAGCTACCCTATAATTTAGGAGTCCTAAGTCCTAATGCTACCTCATTTGCTATTTTATAACCTGGCATGTCAAGCTTGCATAATTGCAGAATGGCTCAGAGATGAACATTCCTCTAATTGTGTCAGTAATGAATCCTGCTTCACATCTCCGATACTCATTAATCAGTGTTATGACTGATGACAGAAACTCAGTCAGCACAGAAGTTAAACATAACCCGATTCTTAACAGTACCTTTAAGATCTGGAGAGATCTAACACCTTGGGAGAAAGGATTACTTTTCTGCTCTGACTCCCCTTATTAAAAACAAGGTCTTTCCCCCTGGCGTCTCTGATAGCATTTTCCACATCTGGTACCAGAAAGGTATAAGGTCAATATCAGATATGTTTGATGGTGACACATTGCTATCGTTTCAGCAAATCCAACAAAACCAAGTGTCAGAGTGGCAATCTGACACAATCTGACACTTTCAACCCTGATGTTGAAAGCTGAATGGCCTAAACACTTTTTCTCTTAATTTTATGTGGCTATACACTCTAATGTTGAAAGTAACTCAAGTCCTCTGATTAGGTTATGGGAAACGGAGCTGGGAAGAGGCCCAGATATACAAAATTGGACAAAGGCTTTGCTAAAAGCAAGACAAGTGTTCACCTGCAACAATGTGCAATAGATGCAATATAAGATTATGCAAAGGGTTCATAGGACTCCCATTATATGGATGAACATGAAAGCAGAATTATCTGATACTTGTTGGAAGTGTAAGAAGGGAAAAGTCACTCCTGGCCATCTGTTTTGGAAAATGTCAAAACGGAGCTAGAGGGCATGTTCATACTGTATGTCCTATAGGAATGGACCGGTTGCTATTTGTACTGGGTGTCGTCGGGAACAGTCACACATTTTGCCACAGTCAAATTAATAAAGGCATGTAAGGAAAATACAGATAATGTTAATAAAATGAATGAGAAAAAAATATATGATTAAAGTAATTAAAAATTAAGAGCAGAACACTCAAAGGGGATGTATAATCTTATTGTTTTTGTATATTTGAATTTGAGCCAATTTTTTATTTTTACAGGGACAGTGCACAATAATCAACGTTTCATTTAAAGTGCCATTTCAACTACAGTATATTTTTGTTTTGTTTTGGTGTTTGTTGGTTATGCTATGTTTTATGTAAACTTGTTTAATTTTGGGATTCAAATATATGTACATATGTACAATTTGTTTACGATGTTGACATGAAACAAGAAAAATTATATAATAATAAAAAATATAGATAAATATATCATCAAATAAATTGCTTATCTTGATCCATGCCACATGTAGGCCTACCTGTCTTTATGCATTTGAACGTTACTATCAATTGTACTAGTGCCTATGCGCGAGGCTCTGCTGTTGATATGGAGGACTGAATTGTTTGGAGGAGCATGTCTTTGGCAATCGGACGAGGGGCGCACTTTGAAAATGGTTGATGATAGCCTACTTGAACATCGAAATTAAGTATGTAGGTGCAGGTATGTCAATTGTGAATAATGAAAAATCATGATGGCAAAAAAATCCCAAATATTCCAGTAGACCATTTAAAAACCCTTTATTCATAAGATACTTGGCTAATGATCAGGATAAAAAGACGCTCCTATGCGATTCTGCTAAACCAGCCTTGATTAAGGAGAGGATACACACTAAAAATTAGGGGTTCAACAAGGGTTCTTCTAATATCCTCAAAGTTATTCATCAGGCTCTGCTGTTGATATGAAGGACTGGATTGTTTGGAGGAGCATGTCTTTGGATAAAATGGCCCCCAAACAGTTCTTCAAAGAACCTTATAGGAGATGGGGTACATCGAGGAACCTCCTTAGATGGTGGGGGGTTCTTGCAAGAACCTAACTGCCCAACTGAAACACTTGGATTTGAATTTGAATGGACAACAAGTGCAGGCACTTAACCTCAATTTAAGGTAAGGTTTGTCCCTTGTATGATCTGAATTTATATTGTTTTATGGTGATACCGTCTATTTTTTTATATTTGTGCAAATTTTTCTAAATTAGAAAATGGACACAATTTAATGGATAGGCTAGCTGTTTTGGGTACAGAAGACTGAACTGCTCACTTTTGTGTTTGTGTCTGCAGGTATACAGACAAGGAGGCATATAAAGGTATTTTAATTGGTATTGGTATGTTATGCAGATCACATGTAATATCCTCCTCCCTTACCTCTTCAATGAATATCCCATAGGTCTCTACATTATGGACAAGGTATGTGTATGAAAACCATTATCAAAACAGTTGTTTTCATTCACTTTCACCACAACAGCATGAATACTGTTGTGTGCATGTTTTGTTAATCATCTATCTGTATAATTAAAATTTTGGGGATTCACAGACTTCACCCTCCCTACACCTCTGATTAATTAAACAGGAAAACTGTTCGATCACCATGCACTGCAAAATCATTCTGTCTATGGATACTGAGAACACCAACACATTAACATCAACACACCAGAGGATATATGCATTGGACTTGGGGCTCTGCTGGGACTTTACCTCATATTTAGTTTTTTAAATTCTGCTTTGCCACTAAAATATAATAAACACTGAGAACTAAAATACTGTGTTATTGTTGTTATTGTTATGTGTGTTATTAATATAAATAATACCGGGGGGGGGGGGGTAGTTAAAACATTTACCCCAAAAGGTTATTTAAGGATCCTTTAAAAGGGGTTCTTTGAAGAACTTATAGGGGTTCCCCCCACAGTTTCAATTTGAAGAACCCCTGAAGAATACTCCAGGATCCTTTTATTTTTAGAGTGTAGGTTATGCCTGGTTTTCATTTAAATTAAACCAAATCGCTTTGTTATGTTTCTAAATATGAGATTCACCTGCCAAAAAGTCACTTCTCTCGTCCATGGGCACTGTGTGTCATGGCTGGAGAAGCTGGCTTCTGCTCTCAATCCATGCCACTATCGACTGCATTACCATTAAGACCTGCTTTTTGTGGGTCTTAAAACTTATTATGAAATTGTCACTTTTGCAATTGTTTTTAAGGACACAGCTCAAATATTGCCACCCCTCCCACTTCAGGGCAAGTGAGCTGATGTTAGACAGTTAAATTGCCAAACTTGGCGTTAGGGCTGGAAAATGCCAATGCGTCTGTTTTTACATGCTGAAATGTGACACTTGTGCCAGCCAAAGATAGAGCCCTAATAGTGTAATGACATTCAGTGATTGTCATTAGGGCTATTTGCGTGTATTCAAGGATGCCAAGGGAAGCCATGCTTCCCCAAAAATGTGCGTAATTCGCACCCTGATTGTTTTGTATTAGTCCATCTCATTCATGTGACATCATCATGATAAACTAGTGCTCTCTGTATGTGCACCCTCTGCTGGAGAATATTGGTAATCTCATTTCATGAGAAATGTGTAGATCTACTTTCCCTCATCTCTTTCCTAACCACAAATCTAAAAGAAAAATAACCAGGGAATAGAATAATGTGAAAAACTTGGGTGGACATTCCTCCATCTCACTTCATGTTAGAGACCCATTGTTATGACAGATCAGGAAGTAGTGTAGGAGACTCGTAAAAGAAGGCCTGTATAAGTAGGCCCAGTGAAACAGAGTGACACTGAATCACAGTACAGGTTTATTGTCACAGTGACTCACCTGGGATTTGAACTAATCACCCTCTGGTTATCAGTCCATATCATCTCTTTTGATGAGTATTCTTCCTGGACCATGAATTGATACATGTTTTGGTTCGCATGCTTAGGCTGTAGGCTATTATGTGATTTCTGTATTGGTGGCTAAAGAAGAAGCTAACCTGATCTATTTTGATCTCACAGATCTCACAAAAACTTCCCTTTTTATAGAAATTTGCAAAGAAACTACAAAATATTCAATGATTTAATCTTGAAGTTGCAGAAAATAGTCTGCAGTTTATTGTTGCCATTGATGTTGCGATAGCGGGCAGCAATTTCACTTTTGGATGAATTGGTGCCCAAATTGAATGGCCTCCTACTCTGTCCCAGATAATAATATATGCATATTATTATTACTATTGGATAGAAATCACTCTGAAGTTTCTAAAACCGTTTGAATTATGTCTGTGAGTATAACAGAACTCATTTGGCAGGCAAACTTCCAAACAGGAAGTGAAAGATCTGAAATGGGTCGATGGGAAAGTCATCGCCTATTCAAATCTCTGTCATTTATGGATCTGTATGCACTTCATACGCCTTCCACTAGATGTCAACAGTCGGTAGAACGTGGAATGAAGGCTCTAGCAGGAAGTGGGGCCAGATGGGAGCTATTGGAGTGACTGGTCTGGCAGATTTCCAGTTCCTGGCCACGCACACTAGGCATGTGATGTCCATGTTTGCCATGAGTTATATAGACATGAAGAAATGCTCCGGTTGGGACGTTATTGTATATATATGATAACAACATCCTAACGATTGATTCTCTACTAATTTTGACCAGTTTATTCGACTAGTAATATAACTTTTTGAACATTTCATCCGACGTTTGCCTTCAATGCGCCGGTGTTTGGACACGTGTACTACACATGCTAGGTAAAGTTGCTAATATGAAATAAGTAATGGACGTCGAACAAAAAAAACGATTTATTGTGGAACTAGGATTCCTGGCATTGCATTCTGATGAAGATATTCAAAGGTAAGGAAATATTTATGATGTAATTTCGTATTTCTGTTGACTCCAACATGGCGGAGAAATGTTATTTATATTTGAGCGCCGTCTCAGATTATTGCATGGTGTGCTTTTTACTAAAGTTTTTTAAAAATCTGACACAGCGGTTGCATTAAGAACCAGTGTATCTTTAATTATATGTAAAACATGTATCTTTCATCAAAGTTTATGATGAGTATTTATGTTAGATGACGGGGCTCTCTAAAATTTCTCCGGATATTTTGGAGCCATTTCTGAACATGGCGCCAATGTAAACCAAGATCTGTGGCTATAAATATGCACATTATCAAACAAAACATAAATGTGCTGTGTAACATGATGTCATATGAGTGTCTTCTGATGAAGATGTTCAAAGGTTAGTGATTAATTTTATCTCTATTTCTGGGTTTTGTGAAAACTATCTTTGCTGGGAAAAATGGCTGTGTGTTTTTGGGATTTGGTGGTGAGCTAACATAAATATATGTTGTGTTTTCGCTGTAAAACATTTTAAAAATCGGACACGTTGGCTGGATTCACAAGATGTTTATCTTTCATTTGCTGTATTGGACTTGTTGATGTGTGAAAGTTAAATATTTCCAAAAAATATTTTTGAATTTCGCGCGCTGCCTTTTCAGCGGAATGTTGGGGGGGGTTCCGCTAGCGGAACGTGTGTCCTAGAAAGGTTTAACAACATGATACAAACGTGGACTTTTCTAACAATGTTGACATTTAATCCATCTTTGTGTCAATAACTCATAGGATATGTATATACGATAGGACAATTGCTGGTGATTTTGAGAAACATCTAAAAGCAGTTCACAAAACAACTCCAATCCTGCTCTCACATTACTGTATCTCACTCAAATAGATTTGTGACAGAAAAATCATTATACAATTCAAACGTAATTCAACTACAAATGATAAACATCTCATCTCTCTCTTTTGCTCTACTAGACATTCTCTTTGGCACGAGCCCATGGTGTTGGTGGTGTGGCTGGTAGCTGGGTCTTTGTCAGAATGAGTTTCCTCTGTAAAGTGGCCAAATAAACCCATAGATAGGCTCTAAACAAAAGCATCTGTTTCTCTCAGAAGGAATCCCCACAGGTTGTGGTTTCATATCTGCTCATGGGTCCTTAAGGTTTTAAAAGAAATGACAACAATTTAACTGGCAACACTTTCTTCTGAAAGTATTCAGACCCTTTGACCTTTTCCACATTTTGTTACATTACAGCCTTGTTCTAAAATCGATTAAATATAAAAAAAATCTCAGCAATCTACACACAATACCCCATAATGGCAAAGCGAAAACAGGTTTTTAGACATTTTTGCTAATCTATTCAAAAGGAAAAACAGAAATACCTTATTGACATAAGTATTCAGACACTTTGCTATGACACTCACTATGAGCTCAGGTGCATCCTGCTTCCATTGATCATCCTTGAGATGTTTCTATTACTTGATTGAAGTCCACCTGTAGTAAATTCATTTGATTGGACATGATTTGGAAAGGCAGACACCCATCTATATAATGTCCCATAGTTGACAATAAATGTCAGAGAGAAAATCAAGACATGAGGTCGAAGGAATTGTCCGTAGAGCTCCGAGACAGGATTGTGTCGAAGCACAAATCTGGCGAAGGGTACCAAAACATTTCTGCAGCATTGAACGTCCCCAAGAACGCAGTGGCCTCCATCATTATTAAATGGAAGAAGTTTGGAACCACCAAGAATCTTCCTAGAGCTGACCGCCCGGCTAAACTGAGCAATCGGCGGAGAAAGGCCTTGGTCAGGGAGGTGACCAAGAACCCGATTGCCACTCTGACACTAGCTCTAGAGTTCCTTTGTGGAGATGGGAGAACCTTCCAGAAGGACAACCATCTCTGCAGCACTCCACCAATCACCCCTTTATGGTAGAGTGGCCAAACAGAAGCCACTCCTCAGTAAAATGACAGCCCGCTTGGAGTTTGCTAAAAGGCACCTAAAGACTCTCAGACCATAAGAAACAAGATTCTCTGGTCTGATGAAATCAAGATTGGACTCCTTGGCCTGATTGCAAAGCGTCACATCTGGAGGAAACCTGGAACCATCCCTACGGTGAAGCATGTTGGTGGCAGCATCATTCTGTGGGGATGTTTTTCAGCGGCAGGGACTGGGAGACTAGCCAGGATCGAGGCAAAGATGAACGGAGATAAGTACAGAGAGAACCTTGATGAAAACCAGCTCCAGAGCACTCAGGACCTCAGACTGGGGAAAAGGTTCACCTTCCAACAGGACAAGGCCCCTAAGAACACAGCCAAGACAACACAGGAGTGGCTTTGGGACGTCTCTGAATGATCTTGAGTGGCCCTGCCAGAGCCCGGACTTGAACCCGACCAAACATCTCTGGAGATACCTGAAAATAGCGGTTTAGCAACACTCCCCATTCAAACTGAGTCCGAGGTGCTAAAGGAGCTCCTTAAACTTAACCTCAAAAAAACATTTGGGTCAGATGGTTTAGACCCTTTCTTCTTTAAGGTTGCTGCCCCTATAATCGCCAAGCCTATCTCTGACCTTTTTAACCTGTCTCTCCTCTTTGGGGAGGTTCCCATTGCTTGGAGGGCAGCCACAGTTCGTCCTTTATTTAAAGGGGAAGATCAAGCTGATACTAACTGTTATAGGCTTATTTCTATTTTGCCCTGTTTATCAAAAGTGTTGGAAAAACTTGTCAATAATCAACTGACTGGCTTTCTTGATGTCTATAGTATTCTCTCTGGTATGCAATCTGGTTTCCGCTCAGGTTATGGATGTGTCACTTCAACCTTAAAGGTCCTCAATGATGTCATCATTGCTCTTGATTCTAAGCAATGTTGCAGCATTTTTATTGATTTGGCCAAAGCTTTTGATATGGTAGACCATTCCATTCTTGTGGGCCGGCTAAGGAGTATTGGTGTCTCTGAGGGGACTTTAGCCCGGTTTGCTAACTACCTTTCTCAAAGTGTGCAGTGTATAAAGTCAGAACATCTGCTGTCTCAGCCACTGCCTGTCACCAAGGGAGTACCCTAGGCCCCACGCTCTTCTCAATTTACATCAACAACATAGCTCAGGCAGCTGGAAACTCTCTCATCCATTTATATGCAGATGATACGATCTTATACTCAGCTGGCCCCTCCCTGGCCTTTGTGTTAAATGCTCTACAACAAAGCTTTCTTGGTGTTCAATGAGCTTTCTCTGCCCTTAACCTTGTTCTGAACACCTCCAAAACAAAGGTCATATGGTTCGGTGAGAAGAATGCCCCTCCCCCCACAGGTGTGATTACTACATCTGGGAGTTTATAGCTTGAGGTAGTCACCTCATACCTCATACAAGTACTTGGGAGTATGGCCACTGTCCTTCTCTCAGCACATATGAAAGCTGCAGGCTAAAGTTAAATCTAGACTTGGTTACTCTATCGTAATCGCTCCTCTTTCACCCCAGCTGCCAAACTAACCCTGATTCAGATGACCATCCTACTACCCATGCTAGATTACGGAGATGTAATTTATAGATCGGCAGGTAAGGGTGCTCTCGAGCGGCTAGATGTACTTTACCATTAGGCCATCAGATTTGCCACCAATGCTCCTTATAGGACACATCACTGCACTTTATACTCCTCTGTAAACTGGTCATGTCTGTACACCGGTCGCAAGACCCACTTTTTGATGCTTATTTATAAAACCCTCTTAGGCCTCACTCCTCCTTATCTGAGATATCTACTGCAGCCCACATCCTTCACATACAACACCCGTTCTGCCAGTCACATTCTGTTAAAGGTCCCCAAAGCACACACATCCCTGGGTCGCTCGTCTTTTCAGTTTGCTGCAGCTAGCGACTGGAACGAGCTGCAACAAACACTCAAACTGGACAGTTTTATCTCAATCTCTTAATTCAAAGACTCAATCATGGACACTTTTACTGACAGTTGTGGCTGCTTTGCGTGATGTATTGTTGTCTCTACCTTCTTGCTATTTGTGCTGTTTTCTGTTGGTACCATGTTTTGTGCTGCTACCATGTTGTGCTGCTGCCATGTTCTGTTGCTACTATGTTGTTGTCATGTTGTGTTGCTACCATGCTGTGTTATCATGTGTTGCAGCCATGCTATGTTGTTGTCTTAGGTCTCTTTATGTAGCATTGTCTTGTCTCTCTTGTCGTGATGTGCGTTTTGTCCTATAGTTTTAATGTATTTATTTTTATTTTTAATCCCAGCCCCTGTCCCCACAGGAGGCCTTTTGCCTTTTGGTAGGCCTACATTGTAAATAAGAATTTGTTCTTAACTGACTTGCCTAGTTAAATAAAGGTTAAATAAAAAACTTAAACATGACAGAGCATGAGAGGATCTGGAGAGAAGAATGGGAGAAACTCCCCAAATACAGTTGTGCCAATCTTGTAGAGTCATACCCAAGAAGACTCACAGCTGTAATCGCTGTTAAAGGTGCTTCAACAAAGTTCTGAGTAAAGGGTCTGAATACTTATGTAAATGTAATATTTCCATGTTTAAAAAAAATATAAAATTAGCAAAGATTTCTAAAAACCTGTTTTTGCTTTGTCATTATGGGGTATTGTGTGTAGATTGATGAAGAAAAAGAAATTCTAATAAAGCTGTAAAATAACAAAATATGGAAAAAGTCAAGGGGTCTAAATACTTTCCAAAGGCACTGTATATTAACGTAAGCACAATAATTGTCTGTAAAACATAATTAAACAAATAGAAACCTATACAGTGCCTTGCAAAAGTATTCATCCCCCTTGGCGTTTTTCCTATTTTGTTGCATTACAACCTGTAATTTAAATGGATTTTTATTTGGATTTCAAATAATGGACATACACAAAGTAGTCCAAATTTGATGAAGTGAAAATAAAAAAATAACTTGTTTCAAAAAATTCCCCTCCCCCAAAAAACGGAAAAGTGGTGCGTGCAAATGTATTTACCCCCTTTGCTATGAAGCCCCTAAATAAGATCTGGTGCAACCAATTACCTTCAGAAGTCACATAATTAGTTAAATAAAGTCCACCTATGTGCAATCTAAGTGTCACTAGAAGGCATGTGGGAGACCCCCCAAACATATGGAGGAAGGGACTCTGGACAGATGAGAATAAAATTGAGCTTTTTGGCCATCAAGTAAAACGCTACGCCTGGCACAAACCCAACACCTCATCACCCTGAGAACCTCATCACCCTGAGAACAACGTCCCCACAGTGAAACATGGTGGTGGCAGCATCATGCTGTAGGGATGTTTTCGTCGGCAGGGACTGGGAAACTGGTCAGAATTGAAGGAATGATGGATGGAGCCAAATACAGGGACATCTCTCTGGCACCAAAAGTTTAAAAAGTGTTGATAGGGGACAGAATGCGGTTGGATCATCACATAATTGGCATATATATTACTCTTACAGAATTTCCACGTGGGCGAGGATATTGGAAATTTAATCAAAGCCTACTAGATGATAAATTGTTTAGAACTAGGACATAAGAAATTATAACTGACTTTTTCAGACATAACATAGGTACAGCAGATCCCCGTATTGTATGGGACACTATTAAGTGTGCCTTTAGAGGCCATGCAATTCAGTACTCATCTGTAAAACAACAGCAATTTAGATCAAAAGAGTCCATATTAACAAAGGAAATTGAAGGACTAACAGTACAGTTAGATAGCGATAAAAACCGTACCATAGAGGCACAGAATAAGTTAGAGGAAAAACAAAAAGAAATGGAGGAACTTATTCAAGAAAGATCCAGTGTAATATATTATAAAAAATAAAGCGAACTGGATGGAATATGGGGAAAAATGCACCAAATTCTTTTTCAATCTTCAATGTAGAAATGCTGCCTTGGATACATTGGAGATAACATAAGACAAGTACTGGAAACAATAGAATACTATGAAATATCGGGGACACCAGGCCTGGTTTTCATAGCTGATTTTGAAAAGGCTTTTGATAAAGTTGAGTTTATTTTTATTTTTACAGGGACAGTGCACATTAATCAACGTTTCAGTAAAAGTGCCGGTTTTAAAATATTTCAATTTTGGGGAATCTCTTATAAAATGGGTTAAAGTTATGTATAGTAACCCTAGGTGTAAAATAGTAAATAATGGCTACATCTCAGAAAGTTTTAAACTATCTAGAGGAGTAAAACAAGGTTGTCCACTATCGGCATATCTATTTATTATTGCCATCGAAATGTTAGCTGTTAAGATTAGATCAAACAATAATATTAAGGGATTAGAAATCCGTGGCTTAAAAACTAAGGTGTCATTGTACGCTGATGATTCATGTTTTCTTTTAAAACCACAATTAGAGTCTCTCTACGGCCTCTTAGAGGATCTAGATACTTTTGCTATCCTCTCTGGATTAAAACCAAATTATGATAAATGTACCATATTACGTAATGCACATTTTACATTACCATGTAGTTTACCAATTAAATTGTCTGACGGAGATGTGGACATACTCGGTATACAAATCCCAAAAGAAAGAAATGATCTCACTCCAATAAAAAAAATTGAAAGTTAGCAAAAATAGATAGGATCTTGCTACCATTATTAAATATTAAAGCATTAGACCTCTCACTAAAGGCATCAGTCATACAAAAGTTATTCAACAGTTATACCTAAATCCAAACTGGTTCTCTAGAAAATTGGTACGAATGGCTCATCCTATGTTCAAGAAGGGCCTTTTTCCCTTTATTCAGATTACACCTGCTCACTTTCGGTTGTTTGAAAAGGAAATAATCTCCAAAATATCTTTATTTTTAAACAAGCCTTAGAAAGTTGGTTGCAATTTCAGTTTAATCCACCTGAAAGGACGGAACAAATAGTACAACAAATATTATGGTTAAATTCAAATATACTAATTGATTAAAAAAACTGTATTTATCGAAGAAATGTTTAAAAAATTTATAATTTTAGTAAATTATATCATAAATAGGACTGGTGGAGTTATGTCACACATGCAGCTACCCAAAATTACAACCAATTAATTGCAGCATTACCACAAAAATGGAAGAGGCAAGTAGAAGGGGAAAAAAGTAAGGAACTTGTATGTCGGCCCTGTATTAAAGAACATAAATGGTTAAAGAAAAGTGTGATAAACAAAAACATATACCAATTTCATTTAAGGACCAAAAAACTGACAGCTGTGCCATATAAATTGCAAAATAGTTGGGAAGAGATTTTCGATGTACCCATTCCATGGCACATGGTTAATGAATTGATACGCAAAACAACGCCGGATTCAAAACTTCACATTTTTCAATTTAAATTACTATACAAAATTCTTGCAACTAATAGAATGTTATATATATGGGTGATACAATCTTCCCAGCTCTGCAGATTCTGCTGTGAGGAGGCAGAGTCATTAGATAATTTATTTTGGTATTGTCCATATGTAGCTCGTTTTTGGTCACAGGTCCAGGAAAGACTGAAGAATTGCAACATTTGCCTAGAACTAACGCTACAGATAGCAATACTGGTTGATTTGAAAAGCCATAGTCAATCAATCAATAATATAGTAAATATTTTAGCAAAAAAATGTATTTTTAATTTACAATCTGTAGGAGCTATGAGAATAGGAAGGTTCAATTATTTTGTGAAGCATCACAGCACAGTTGAAAAATATATGGCAAATAGAAATCTGAAATGGATGGTGTTGGGAGATAGATGGGAGGGGTTGAATGGGGCTGAAGGGTGGGACTAATAACAAGATAAACAATGTAAAACATACGGATCTGTAAAATGTATATAGGTTCGGAACTTTTGCGAAATAGCACAGTTACAAATAGAAATCAAACTGGATGGAAATTAGAAATAGAGGAAGGACTAAGAACAAACAGGAGAGAACTATTGTAAAGTAGACTGTGTCTGTAAAATGTGTATAAGATGTATAAATTGAAGGTAAAAGCAGAAGTGTTTATTCGTTTACTCCAATTGGGGGATCGGTGGTAGGGTTTGCGGGGAATATTAATAAAGGTATATTCTTTAAAAAAGTATGTACTGTATGTCTATATAGGTATGTGTATGTATATATGTGTATATGTATGCATGCGTGTATGGATATATATATTTACCCCAAAAATATGGAGGATTGGAAATTATGCAGACAATTACATTGATGGAAGCAACATTCTTTCCGCAATATTAAGCTGATCCACCCCTTAAAAGAATAATAAAAATAAAAAATAAAATAAAAAACACAGGGACATTCTTGAGGAAAACCTGTTTCAGTCTTCCAAAGATTTGAGACTGGGACGGAGGTTCACCTTCCAGCAGGACAATGACCCTAAGCATACTGCTAAAGCAACACTCAAGTGGTTTAAGGGGAAACATTTAACTGTCTTGGAATGGCCTTGTCAAAGTCCAGACCTCAATCCAATTGAGAATCTGTGGTATGACTTAAAGATTGCTGTATACCAACGGAATCCATCCAACTTGTAGGAGCTGGAAGAGTTTTGCCTTGAAGAATGGGCAAAAATCCCAGTGGCTAGATTTGCCGAGACATACCCCAAGAGACTTGCAGATGTAATTGCTGCAAAAGGTGGCTCTACAAAACATAGACTTTGGGGGTGGATAGTTATGCACACTCATGTTTTCAGTTATTTGTCTTATTTCTTGTTTGTCTAACAATAAAAAATATTTTGCATCTTCAAAGTGGTAGGCATGTTGTTTAAATCAAATGATACAAACCCCCAAAAATCCATTTTAATTCCAGGTTGTAAGGCAACAAAATAGGAAAAATGCCAAGGGGGGGTGAATACTTTGGCAAGCCCCTGTAATTGGTGCACCCCACACTGCATCAAGTTCAGTTTGTAGGCACTGTCACAGGCATCATATCTGTTCCTTTGATTCAGTAAGGTGCTCTCTAGCTTGCCCCAGCCCTTGTCCACCTTGCATCTCCGTTATCCCCCTACTCACATTACCTCTGTCATCTCACACACACACATATTGTCCATGAGGTTAGCCCATAAGGACATAGTCGTCTGCGCAGTCTTCCTTGATTGACGGCTGGTGGGCTGGGCCAGTTGGAAGGTTAACGATGGCGTAGTCACAATCGTTATCTCCGGAATCTACGATGAATCCTGTTGTCTTGGTGTTGTTATGGTCGATGGTGGCATATGTCACATCCTCTTCCTGTGACAATATGGAAACCATGAAGTGAAACAAAGGGTATATTGTCTTGAATGAGCTACCTTTCCTTTTTCCTTTATGATTAGGCCCAGGAATTATCCCTATCCATGTGATCTGATCAGGAAAAACTGCAGAACTAAATATAATATTGTTTTATCAATTAATCCTCTCCCATGACCACTGATCTGGTGAGAATGTATCACAGGTGAATTGGAGAATTTTGGTCTGACAGGATGCTTCTGTACTTGAGTATTGACCGACAGTAAAAAGGAAACATTTGAATGGTTGAACACACCACACACACATCAGCTGTGTATTTCAGGCAGAGGTTTTGATTTGAATATGATCTAATTCTGTGTACAGTTCTTAGACCATGTGAATACAGCCTTTCATACCACAGAACCCAGCTCTCACAAGACATGCAAAACAAGTGAAACACTGTGAACTTGACCTGATATTCCACAGCTATCATGGATAATCCTATGACAACTTTCGCTAATTATTTGAAGAGCCATCAAAAAACGTCTAACTGTGATCCAGAGAGAGTCAGAATTATACACACGCACACATGCATGTACAAACACACACACATGTATGCACACACAGTCCACAGGAGGCTGCTGAGGGGAGAATGGCTCATAATAATGGCCGGAAGGGAGCAGATGGAATGGCATCACACACATGGAAACCATGTGTTTGAAGTATTTGATACAATTCCACTGATTCCGCTTCAGCCATTACCACAAACCCGTTCTCCCCAACTAAGGTGCCACCAACCTCCTGTGACGCACACACAGCTTGAATGCAATTTGCCTGCATTTACTCAACTCAGTGTCATATAATCATAGTGTATGGACATGCCAAATATTGGTTGTACTTTTCATACCTTGTTGTCTGGGCTGCTATGATTATCCCCGTTATCTTCTGCAAAGAAGTGGACATGTAGCAATCTCTTCATTAAATTATAACACATACTTTGAAGTATAACAAGAAAATGTGACATGCTTTTACAAAAGTAGTATGTTTTACCATCTTCATTTTTCTTCTTCCTGAATAAACCAGAGGACAAACTTTAGAATTCACTACTCAGTCTTAAAACAGAGAAGTGTTAATTTAAATAACTACTCAGTCTTAAAACAGAGAAGTGTAAATTGAAATAACTACTCAGTCTTAAAAACAGAGAAGTGTAAATTAAAATAACTACTCACTCTTACAACAGAGAAGTGTAAATTGAATTGCTCACCCAACAGAAATAGGAGAGAGCGATGATACAATATGTGCACTTCAAATGAAAACATACTTCTAATAAAGACTTGACCACACTGCAAAGTACATTTTTAAAGAACTTCCTTTAAGATGCTGCTTGACAGGCCTAGTCTACTTATCACTATTGCTGCAACAGGAATCTCTGTACACATGCTTGTATATGTATTCTGAGGCCAAATGCCTCTGAGATCAACATTAATGTCATGCACACTTTGATTACAGACTCTTTACAAAGGAGATCAACTACAGCGGAACAGTTGTGAAAGAAGCAGAGCACACTGCAAAAACAATCCAAACGTGTCTGTGTTCCCCAGGGAGCACTCACCTCAGTGTTCCACACATGTAGTTTCCCATGGTGAGTTAGCTGATCCGAGGAGCCGGAATGGAGCACGTTCAGAACATATCAGGTGTTGAGGTCACTGTGCACAGGCGCCGGTTGGCACGACAACTCTGCTCTGTTGCACTTAACGTTCAAGTGGCATTGCCTCAGCCCCCGCTCTGACAGCATGATAGAGTGAGGAAGAACATATAGAGAGAGAGCGAGAGAGATACAATGGTCTGTTTGTGTAATATACATATTTCCTGTGCTATATTTCCAGCAGCTCTTTATCACAACTAATAGAACTAACTTACACACCACCCTCCCACCCACCCACCCACCCACCCACCCAGACTCACACAAACACACACACACACACACACACACACACACACACACACACACACACACACACACACACACACACACACACACACACACACACACACACACACACACACACACACACACACACACACACACACACACACACACACACACACACACACACACACACACACACACACACACACCCAGACACACACAAACACACAAATGGGTGTTGGTGACTAGAAGCACAATGTGAGAAAGCAGGACTATCTATGTCAAGCTTTGCATGATGTCCATGCAAATATTTAAATGAATTGTCAAAACCCAAAATAGGTTCCATTTAAGAGTAGAGAGCATCACTTACCTGCAAATGGAGCTGAAATAGAATCAACAGGGAGAATATTGTCATAGTCCCGTGGCTAACAGGATTCACGTTATGTAGCTACTATACAGTAACTGTCATATATTCAGATGTTACTGTATGTGTTGTGGTTCAAAGGATATCAACGGTTCTGTGCGCATGTTCACACACGCACGCACGCACGCACACACACAAGAACATAAACACTTCCTGACTTAGGCAAAACAGTAAATGATCAGTCAGACCAAAGTAATACAATGTATACAAGTTATACAATGCAATCTCTGTAAATAGTTGCTTTGCAGAAATGTATTTCACTCAGTTGCCAGTCCAGTACTACTGGAGCATGAAGCTATTGAACTGAACCAACAATGTTATCGTTTGAGACACTGTCATGCATGTTACAGAAAGTATTTTTGTAACTTGTGTGCACTGTGGAAAATGCTAACTTTAACTGTCACAGCTATATAGTCCCCTCTTCTGGCAATTCAAGGAATTATTTAATTACCACATGCAAAATGTGCACGTGTGCGTAGAAGATGAAACAAATGGCAACTTTCTCACTCTGTCTCAGCCTGGCTTCATCTCAAGTGAACGGACAACGGAGAAGTCAGAGAGTTAACAATGAACATCATCACAGCTGTGTTTGCGGTCATTACTCCACTGACTTTGGTCTCACGTACAGTTGAGACTGAGACATTCAAATGAAAGAAGGAGATATGTAAATATAGCCATTATCTTGATGTGGACTGTAATAATGCTGTGTGTTGTCGTCATAGCTACAGAGTTTTCTTCTGTTGTTATGTGGATGTACTGTATGTAATCTCATTTCATTTGGAGGTCTCACTTCACATGACAGGCCCTAGCCTAGAGCAGTGGTGAAAAAGTACCCTCAAGTAAAAGTTAAAGTCATCCAGTAAAATACTACTTGAGTAAAAGTCTAAAAGTATTTTGTTTTAAATATACTTAAGTATCAAAAGTGAATGTGTAAATCATTTCAAATTCCCCATATTAAGCAAACCAGACAGCACCATTTTCATGTTTTTAAATGTAAGGATAGCCAGGGGCACACTCCAGCACTCAGACATCATTTACAATTTCCAAATGAAGCATGTGTGCTTAGTGAGTCCGCCAGATCAGGCAGTAGGGATGACCAGGGATGTTCTCTTGATAAGTGTGTGAATTAGACAATTTTCCTGTCCTGCTAAGCATTCATAATGTAACAAGTACTTTTGGGTGTCAGGGAAAATGTATGGAGTAAAAAGTACATTACTTCCTTTAGGAATGTAGTGAAGTAAAAGTAAAAATGTCAGAAATATAAATAGAGGGAAAGGGGGATACGTAGTCAGTTGTACAACTGAATGCCTTCAACTGAAATGTGTCTTCTGCATTTATCCCAACCCCTCTGAATCAGAGAGGTGCGGGGGGCTGCCTTCATAGACAGTACTGTAAAGTACAGATACCCCCAAAAATGACTTATGTAGTACTTTAAAGTATTTTTACAACTTTAGACCTCTGGCCTAAAGCATATGCATTTACAATGTAGTTGCATAGGAATGTACATACTGTAGACATTACAGTGTACTTAGATTGGTTTTAGGCCACTTCATTTAGATTTTTACATTAATTTAAATGATCTTCCTTTCAGATATCAGAAATGAATTAGTTAATTTTGGCAGTGATGTCATCCTAAAGTGCATCAATAAGACTTGGAGTGAGAATCGTCATCATCTGGAGTTTAAACCTGCGTGGGAGAGTGTTGTAATGACAGCAAACTCCTGCTCAATGCATCCACTGGAGAACCCTGCCTGTTTATTCCAGAATTTTCCATCAGGGATGACGGAAAGTCCCAGTGGGAGATTGTTTACAAAGGAGGGAGCCACGATGCACATATACATGTTTTGCCCATGGTGTCAACAACATCTTCATCTGACCTTTCTAGCTTTATTTTGTTTGTGCTAAGAGCCTGTTCTTTTTCTGACATATTCCTTCACAGTTCCATTGTAAAATTCAGTGGCCCTGATTCCTTCCTCGCCCCTGTGTTTAGCTCCTCCCAGTGTGTCTTCCTGTCTGGAGTGGGAGGACTGTAGGAGGGTGGCTGTGTGTTTAGCTGAAGGGGGGAAACCAGCTGCCTCCATCTCCTGGAGGAACCGATGGAACTCTACTTCAACCATAGCCAGCACTATAGAGACCAAACAGAACCAAGATGGCTCCTACTCTGTGGAGAGACGGTTGGTCCTGCCTGGCAGTGGCTCTGAAGACCACCTGATCTGTGCTGTCATACACCCCTCCAGGGCAGAGAAGCACATTGAGACAAACCTGGCATTTTGTGGTGGGTTAATTGTATTTAGAAACATTAAATATCATATTGTGTTATATCGTATAACATATCATATCACATTATTTCAATCCTATGTGCAGGGAAGAAGCAGTCTGGTAATTTGGGGATGGACATCTCTCATATCCTGAAGATTGCAGGCATCTGCACAATTCCCATCCTCCTCCATGGCGTATGTAGTGGGAGGAGGATGCAAGGTGAATTACAGTAATACACACACATCCAGACATCCACACCTACAGTATGTTGTGTCATCTGCAGTACGTCTGTGGCTTTGTGACTGCCTCATTTTGCTTGCAGAAACCATCTCAGGAATCAGAAGTGGAACTGAGTGAGCTGAGAGTACAGGAAGCTGACGTAGAACAACGAGGCAGTATGTGTGATACTCTATGATGATGTGATATCATTTTCATTCAATTGTATCAGCTGTGTAACAACTATTTGACTGTCTTTTAAATAATATCTCTTGAGGCAGAAAGTTCAATAAGACATTTATTTCAACTGTAGCTATTGAATACATCTCAGTTACTTAAATAAATAAATACACTACTCAAGAACAGAACAGTGCTTCACTAATTCATTTACCAAAAAAATGCCGCTCTTGTAACTTACTATAAGGGTCTGGAGGAAAACAGTAGCCACTGATGAGCTCTGATAGTGACAAAATGGAAAGCATTAGTCATCAGGTGGATGTTTCTTACCACTGGGGTGGTGTAGTTGCTAAATTAAAGCTAGCAGCATGGTCAATCTGGCATCTGCATTGGCCGTACAGCATTTACTGCGATGCAGCCTCTGCAGAAGTCAGGGCATTCATACGTCTTGCACTTCACGGTGCAGAGCAGAGTTGTTGTGAAGGAAGTTGTCAACGAAGGGTATTCGTGTTTATACAGGACGTACCACCCCCACCTACCGCCAACCAATCATGTTAATGCGGAGCTATACAGAGTTATATGGAGCCCTCTACAAAGCTGCAGAATTTGGGAGGCACACGGCATTGCTGTACAGAGCTTGATTTGGCCTCCACAGACCTCTGGAGGCTCCACGATAGCGTCACACCCTCCATACGGAGCCTCCGGACCTGTATAAATCGGCTTTTAATGTGACCCTGTCACCATTTTTAGACACAGGTGGGTAAAAAGATGGGTACCGGTAGCTAATTTAACCTTTTAATGCAGTGGGCTAAATCAGGGTCAGAGTGTTTCTTGGTAGTTTTAAACTAATCTACTTTTAAACAACAGTATACATCCCACACACATGGTTATGGGCTGAGAAAAAGAGGACACCTGTTCCATTTCATATATGTAATGTAACAGTTAAACTTTTTTTTTTCACCTTTATTTAAATAGGTAGTCTAGTTGAGAACAAGTTCTCATTTACAACTGCGACCTGGCCAAGATAAAGCAAAGCAGTGCGACACAAACAACAACACAGAGTTACACATGGAATAAACAAGCATACAGTCAGTAACACAATAGAAAAAATAAAGTCTATAAAGTCTATATACAGTGTGTGGCAATATAGGCCATAGTAGCTGTCACGTTCTGATCATAGTTCTTGTGTGTTTTGCTTGTTTTAGTGTTGGTCAGGACGTGAGCTGGGTGGGCATTCTATGTTGTGTGTCTAGTTTGTCTGTTTCTATGTTTGGCCTAATATGGTTCTCAATCAGAGGCAGGTGTTTTGTGTTGTCTCTGATTGGGAATCATATATAGGTGGCTTGTTTTGTGTTGGGGTTTGTGGGTGGTTGTTTCCTGTCTCTGTGTTTTCGCTGCACCAGCTAGGACTGTATCTGTTTGCCACATTTATTATTTTGTTATTTGTAAGTGTTCACAGTTTCGTATTAAACATGTTGAGCACTGGCTACGCTGCGTGTTGGTCCGATCCCTGCTACACCTTCTCTTCTCGTGAAGAGGAGGAAGGCTGCCGTTACAGTAGCGAAGTACAGTGGGGCAAAAAAGTATTTAGTCAGCCACCAATTGTGCAAGTTCTCCCACTTAAAAAGATGAGAGAGGCCTGTAATTTTCATCATAGGTACACTTCAACTATGACAGACAAAATGAGAAGAAAAAAAATCCAGAAAATCACATGTACCTATGATGAAAATTGCAGGCCTCTCTCATCTTTTTAAGTGGGAGAACTTGCACAATTGGTGGCTGACTAAATACTTTTTTTGCCCCACTGTAATTACAATTTAGCAAATTAACACTGGAGTGATAGAGGAGCAGAAGGTGATGTGCAAGTAGAAATACTGGTGTCAAAAGAGCAGAAAAGTAAATCAAAACAATTTGGGGATGAGGTAGATAGATTGGGTGGGCTATTTACAGATGGACTATGTACAGTTGCAGTTATCAGTTAGCTGCTCAGATAGCTGATGTTTAAAGTTAGTGAGGGAAATGTAAGTTTCCAGCTTCAGCGATTTTTGCAATTCGTTCCAGTCATTGGTAGCAGAGAACTGGAAGGAAAGGCGGCCAAAGGGGGTGTTGGCTTTGGGGAAGACTGGAGCACGTGCTACGGGTGAGTGTTGATATCGTGACCAGTGAGCTGAGATAAGGCAGAGCTTTTCCTAGCATTGACTTATAGATGACCTGGAGCCAGTGGGTCTGGCGACGAATATGTAGCGAGGGCCAGCCGATTAGAGCATACAGGTCGCAGTGGTGGGTGGTATATGGGGCTTTGGTGACAAAACAGATGGCACTGTGATAGACTGCATCCAGTTTGCTGAGTAGAGTATTGGAGGCTATTTTGTAAATGACATCGCCGAAGTCGAGGATCGGTAGGATAGTCAGTTTTACTAGGGTATGTTTGGCGACGTGAGTGAAGAAGGCTTTGTTGCGGAATAGAAAGCCAATTCTAGATTTAATTTTGGATTGGAGATGTTTAATATGAGTCTGGAAGGAGAGTTTACAGTCTAGCCAGTCACCTAGGTATTTGTATTCAATTTTGAGTTTGCATCCCAATATTACACTTTATATACAGTACCAGTCAAAGGTTTGGACACACCTACTCATTCCAGGTTTTTTCCTTAATTTTCACAATATTCTACAATGTAGAATAATAGTGAAGACATCAAAACCATGAAATAACACACATGGAATCATGAAGTAACCAAAAAAGTGTTAATCAAATCAAAATATATTTTATATTTGGTATTCTTCAAAGTAGCCACCCTTCGCCTTGATGAAAGCTTTGCACACTCTTGGCATTCTCTCAACCAGCTTCATGAGGTAGTCAGCTGGAATGCATTTCAATTAACAGGTGTGCCTTGTTAAAAGTTCATTTGTGGAATTTCTTTCCTTCTTAATGCTTTTGAGCCAATCAGTTGTGTTGTGACAAGGTAGGGGTGGTATACAGACGATAGCCCTATTTGGTAAAATACCAAGTCCATATTATGTCAAGAACAGCTCAAATAAGCAAAGAGAAATGACAGCCCATCATTACTTTAAGACATGAAGGTCAGTCAATTCTGAGAATTTCAAGAACTTTTAAAGTTTCTTCAAGTGCAGTCGCAAAAACCATCAAGCTCTATGATGAAACTAGCTCTCATGAGGACCACCACAGGAACGGAAGACCCAGAGTTATCTCTGCTGCAGAGGATCTGGTAACTTCAGAGTTACCAGCCTAAGAAATTTCAGCCCAAATAAATGCTTTACAGCGTTCAAGTAAAAGACACATCTCAACATCATCTGTTCAGAGGAGACTGCATGAAGCAGGCCTTCATAGTCGATTTGCTGGAAAGATACCACTACAAAAGGACACCAATAAGAACAAGAGACTTACTTGGGCCAAGAAACACGAGCAATGGACATTAGACTGGTGGAAATCAGTCCTTTGGTCTGATGAGTCCAAATGGTTCCAACCGCTGTGTCTTTGTGAGATGCGAAGTAGGTGAACGGATGATCTCCACATGAGTGGTTCCCACTGTGAATCATGGAGGAGGAGTTGTGATGGTGTGGGGGTGCTTTGCTGGTGACACTGTCTGTGATTTGTTTAGAATTCAAGGCACACT